>NC_133306.1:17802607-17881377 GCF_012295235.1 Primulina huaijiensis
CTTTTTCTCTTAGGGATCAAGCAAGAGGATGGCTCCAATCGCTTCCTTTGGGGAGTATCACTACATGGCAGGAGTTAGCAACCAAGTTTCTTGCTAAATATTTTCCACATGCAAAGTCTGCACAGTTGAAAATTGAGATAAGAACTTTTAGGCAGACTGACTTTGAGCAATTATACGAGGCATGGGAACGGTATAAGGAGTTGTTAAGGAGGTGTCCAAACCATGGTTTTGAAGATTGGGTACAGATTGAATTGTTTTACAATGGTTTGAATGGACAAACAAGAGGTACTGTCGATACAGCAGCTGGTGGCACGATATTTGCAAAATCACCTGATCAAGCATATGATTTGCTTGAACAGATGACCATTAACAGTTATCAGTGGCCGTCTGAGAGGTCGGGAGTAAAGAAGCAAGCTGGAATTTATGCCATAGATCCTATTACATCACTCACCGCTCAAGTTTCAGCTTTAACAACTCAAATTGCAGCTATGAATAAGGCTAGTACGTCAGAGGTTGAAAATGCATCGGTTGTTACTGAAGAACCACATATTCCTGATGAAGCTCATTATATCAACAATAGGAATTTTGGTGGCTACGGAGGATATCGAGGTAACCCTCCCCCTAACACTTATCATCCTGGCTTGAAAAATCATGAAAATTTTTCTTATGCAAACAATAAGAATGTGTTGAATCGTCCACCGGGGTTCAATACATCAAAAGGGGAGGGAAAGCCTTCGTTTGAGGACTTGGTAGGTACATTTGTGGCTGAATCTGGGAAGAGGATGGCTAGAACTGAGTCTCGGATTGATAGCATGGAGACTCACATAGGAAACATGGGTGCTACGATGAAATCTTTGGAGACGCAAATTGGACAGTTGGCTAATGCTTTAAGAGATCAGAACAGGGGTCAATTTCCGAGTAATACGGAAGTTAATCCAAAAGGGCTGTGCAAGGCAGTCACTTTGAGGAGCGGAAAAGAATTGGAGGTTCAAGGTCCCAAGAAGATGGTGGAAAGTGAGAAGTCAGTGGAAGATGTTGAGTTTGAGGTTATAACAGATAAGAAAGTTGAGGACTCTAAGACAAAAGTTGTACAACCTCCTGCATTTAAGCCTACCATTCCATACCCTCAGAGGTTCAAAAAGAAGATTTTAGATGATCAATTTGCAAAATTCCTTGAAATTTTTAAGAAGATACACATCAATATACCATTTGCTGATGCATTGGAGCAAATGCCCAACTATGCTAAGTTCATTAAAGATGTGATGTCTAAAAAGAGGAAGCTGCAAGAGTTTGAGACTGTGAAGCTTACTGATGCAGAGCCATCCTACAAAAGAAACTACCACAAAAATTGAAAGATCCAGGGAGTTTTACTATTCCGTGTTTTATTGGTGGTTCTCATTGTAGTAAAGCTTTATGTGATTTAGGAGCAAGTATTAATTTGATGCCATTTTACTATTTTTAGGAAATTGGAGCTTAAAGAAGTTAAACCAACTACTATCACCCTACAGCTTGCAGACAGAAGTCTTAAGTATCCAAGTGGGATCGTCGAGGATGTATTGGTAAAAGTGGATAAGTTTATTTTTCCTGCAGACTTTGTGATTCTAGATATGGAAGAGGATAATGATGCTCCATTAATCCTTGGGAGACCGTTCCTGGCAACTGGAAGGGCATTGATAGATGTGCATAAGGGTGAACTCACCTTGAGAGTTGGTGGAGAAGAAGTCATTTTCAATATCTATCATGCCATGAATGGATCAAATGAGGTAAGTACTTGTAAAAGCATTGATGTTATAAACTCATGTGTATCCTTTGACTGTGCAGGAACTAGGGACCCTTTGGAGAGTTGCTTGGTTGGAACTGCTGAAGCTGTTAGTGAAGACGACTGGGAAGTGAAAGAGCAACTGGTGGCTCTTGAAGTATTGCATAAAGAAAAGAAAACGAATGTGTTGATTGAGGAGTTGAACGTCGACGAGAAAATAGAGGTAATATCACCCTCTCCTGATTTGAAGGAACTGCCAAGCCACCTATGTTATGCATTCTTAGGAGAGAAGTCGACATATCCGGTAATCATATCTTCCTCCCTTACTATTGATGAAAAAGATAAATTATTGAGAGTATTGAGGGAATATAAAACTGCCTTGGGATGGTTGATTTCTGATATTAGGGGAATTAGCCCCACTATATGCATGCATAAAATTTTAATGGAGGAGTCATATACTCCTTATGTGGACCATCAGAGGAGATTAAATCCGGCAATGAAAGAAGTAGTGAAAAATGAGGTGCTTAAATTGTTGAATGCTGGTGTGATATATGCTATTTCTGATAGCAGTTGGGTGTCTCCTGTACAAGTTGTACCGAAAAAAGGGTGGAATAACTGTGGTTAAAAATGAACATGATGAACTGATATCTACTCGTACTGTAACTCGTTGGCGAGTTTGTATGGATTATAGAAAATTGAACAATGCCACCCGAAAAGATCATTTTCCATTGCCTTTTATTGATCAAATGCTAGATAGACTTGCTGGTTATTGTCATTATTGCTTCTTAGATGGTTATTCAGGTTATAACCAGATAGCTATAGCACCAGAGGATCGGGAAAAGACTACTTTTACGTGTCCCTATGGCACGTTCGCTTTTAGGAGAATGCCTTTTGGGCTATGAAATGCACCGGCCACTTTTCAGAGGTGTATGATGGCTATATTTGCAGACTTGGTGGAGGAAATCATGGAAGTCTTCATGGATGACTTCTCGGTATTTGGCTCTTCATTTGATCATTGTTTACATAACTTATCCCTGGTGTTGCAGAGATGCCAAGAAAAGAACCTAGTTCTTAATTGGGAAAAATGTCACTTTATGATCCAAGAGGGCATTGTCTTGGGACATAAAGTATCATCTAAGGGATTAGAGGTGGATAGAGCCAAGGTGGTTGCAATTGAAAAACTTCTTCCACCAAAGAACATCAAAGGAATAAGGAGCTTTCTAGGACATGCGGGGTTTTATCGGAGATTTATTAAAGATTTTTCTAAGATCACTAAACCCTTATGTAATTTGCTTGAAAAAGATTCCACATTCATATTTGATGATGATTGTTTGCAGGCTTTCGAGAAAATCAAGCGGGCATTAGTGACAGCACCAATCATGATAGTGCCGGACTGGAAGGAGCCCCTTGAGCTGATGTGTGATGCAAGTGACTATGCCGTTGGTGCGGTATTGGGCCAAAGAAGAGAAAGGATGTTTAGGGTAATTTATTATGCAAGCCATACTATGGATGCTGCACAGCAAAATTACACCACGACTGAAAAGAAGATGCTTGCTGTAGTATTTGCCTTCGATAAATTCAGGCCATATCTGATCGGCACAAAGGTAATTGTTTTTACTGACCATGCAGCCATTCGCTACCTATTTGCCAAGAAGGATGCGAAACCACGCTTGATAAGGTGGATACTGCTATTGCAAGAATTTGACTTTGAGATCAAAGATAAGAAGGGAAGAGAGAATCAAGTGGCTGACCACTTGTCAAGACTTGAGCTAGAGGTTAGGAAAGAAGAAGGAGTAATACAGGAAATATTTCCGAATGAACAACTCTTCGAGGTAAGTTCAGTACTCCCTTGGTTCGCTGACATTGCGAATTTCTTGTCTTGTGGTATTCTTCCTCCAGATCTGAACCACCATCAGAAAAAGAAGTTCTTCCATGATATCAAATTTTTCTTCTGGGATGATCCTTGTGTGTATAAGAGATGTGCTGACCAAGTGATTAGGAGATGTGTTGACGGTGTCGAAGCACATCAAATTCTTGAGCTATGTCATTCATCCGCATACGGTGGACATTTTGGAGCTACACAAACTGCAGCTAAGGTATTGCAATCAGGTTTTTTCTGGCCGACTTTGTTTAAGGATAGCTATACCTTAGTGAAATCATGTGATAGGTGCCAAAGGTTAGGAAACATCTCTAGGCGTCACGAATTGCCACTGACAAATATTTTGGAAGTGGAACTTTTTGATGTCTGGAGCATAGATTTCATGGGACCCTTTCCCCCTTCTTTTGGTCAATCTTATATATTATTAGCTGTAGATTATGTTTCGAAATGGGTGGAAGCAATCGCCACCAGTACTAATGATGCTCGTGTTGTAGTTAAGTTTGTGCACAAGAACATCTTCACCAGATTTGGAACACCGAGGGCCATCATAAGTGACGAAGGTACGCATTTTTGCAATAAAATTTTCAACTCACTTTTGGCTAAATACAGTGTGAAGCACAAAGTGGCACTAGCATATCATCCTCAGTCAAATGGACAAGCTGAAGTATCCAACCGGGAAATTAAGCAAATACTGGAAAAGACTATCAATACAAACCGGAAAGATTGGGTAATGAAGTTGGATGATGCACTGTGGGCTTATCGGACCGCATTCAAGACGCCTATTGGAATGTCTCCCTATAGGTTGGTTTTTGGTAAAGCCTGTCACTTGCCGCTAGAATTGGAGCATCGAGCTTTCTGGGCAGTTAAGAAGTTGAACTTTGACTTGAAAGCATCTGGCGAAGGCAGAAAACTACAGTTAAATGAAATGGATGAGTTCCGCAATGATGCATATGAAAATGCCCAGATTTACAAAGAACAGACCAAGAAGTGGCACGATAAACTCATTGTACAAAGGGAGCTAAAACCAGGACAACAAGTACTATTGTTCAATTCTCGTCTGAAGTTGTTTCTTGGTAAGCTAAAGTCGCGTTGGTCAGGGCCATTTGTTGTGGAAACGGTGTCTCCTTATGGGGCAATTGAGCAAAAATGCAATGATGGGAGGACCTTCAAGGTGAACGGACAGCGAGTCAAGCCATACTATGGGACTGAAGTAAGGAATATCGACAATGTCAAGCTGAGCGAACCAAATTGATCAGACTAGCGACAGTCTGGCTGAAGACGTTAAACCAAGCGCTTATTGGGAGGCAACCCAAATTTGTGTTTCTCTATTTTATTTCGTTTTCGGTCTTCTTTTTATTCTTGTTTTATTGTTTTTGATTGTGTATTTTAGTAGTATGTTCTTGTATCTTCCAAAAAATTTTATGAATTAAAATGGTTTTCTTTTCAGGACTAAAAAAAAAAAATTTGGAGAGAAAAAAAAATTTTTTACGAAGGACAACCGCACCCGCGGTCATCTCTGCAGCGCACCCGCGGTTGCTTGAAATTACAAAATAAAATTTTTGCCGAGAGCACTGCGCACCCGCGCTACAAAAAGAACCGCACCCGCGGTCGATGAAAATCAAAGGTCACTGAATTGCCGAAAGCACTGCGCACCCGCGGTCCTTGCACACCGCACCCGCGGTCGACGTTTTAAAAATCAGATTGGGGCAGAATTTAGACATAACCGAAGAACCTTTCTTCAATTTCTCTCCTCCATTTCGAATTTCATCTTCTCAAAACACACTCCACACTCAAGATTTGTTCTTCCAAGCACAAATTCTCCACTACACAACCAAATAGCTTCACTCATTCCATCAAATATCCCTTTCCTTTCAACAAAAATCAACACCAAACCTAGATTTCTATAGGGGCTCGAAAATTTCTTCAAGGATTGAATGGAGCTTTGATTTTGTTCCACAAGAAACATTTAAACAATCAAGGTAAGCAAATCAATACTACATTTGCTTTAAATTCGAAATATTTGGTGTTATTGGATATGGAAGAAATTTACATTTAATGGAGTAAATTCTTGAAATTGTGGATTATATTGGTGTGAAAATTGTTGGATTGTTGTTATTATGGTGAATAAGTTTGGGGGAGTGAAGAATCATTTAGTTTTGCGAATTGATTGAAGGGGAAGTTGTTGAACACAAGGTGTTTGATAAAATGCCTCCTAGAAAGAAACAAGCTAAGGGTGCATCATCATCTTCAAACTATGATGAAAACAAATTTTGGAACGAAATAGCTGAGGAAAATTATAGGAGAATTTTGAATAAAAGCATTATAAAAGAGAGGGGATTTGATTTGAGTTTTCCCCGGTCCGAAATTGGTTTAATGCTTACTGCTCGGCATTGGGAGGAGTTTGGCAGGCAGCCACCAGATGCTGTCATTTCATTGGTGAGAGAATTCTATGCTAACCTCAAGGTTAGGCATGAACAATTGAAGGTGGTGGTGCGAGGAAAAATGGTAGCCTTTGATGCACATACAATAAATAGTTTATATGGCATCCCTCATATTATGCATGATGAGTATGAAGAATACCGTGCTGAGCATGTTGATTATAATCATATTCTTCAAACAATTTGCATAGAAGGAGCTGAGTGGAGAATGAGGGATGAGGTGCATGTCAGCCTAGCCAAGTCTGATCTGAAAACTGTTGCCAAAGATTGGTATTCATTTATTTCTGCTAGGATCAAGCTTACCGAACACACCACCACTGTCATCAAGGAGAGAGCTATCCTTACTTTTTGCATTATGACGGGAAGGGCAATTGATTTAGGGCAATTGCTCCAGAATTCGATGCTTGATTATGCAAATGGTAACTCTCCTAGTGGACTCCTCCACCCTTCTTTGATCATAGCATTATGCCAAAATGCGGGAGTGACTTGGGCTGTGAATGAAGAAATGTTGAAGCCGAAAAATGTCATTGTGGTGATTCAACCACATAGGGCAGTGAGAGGTGATCAAGCGGCGACACGTCGAGCTGAAAGGGAATTTAACAGAAGAGCTGCACAAAGACGTGCCCATGTTCAAGCTCAAGAACCACAGCCACAGCCACAACCGCAACCATGAAATATNATTAACATGAACGTAATGCATGACTTTTCCTCTTAATGCAAAATTTTTCTTTTCTCATCATTGGCCATTAAAATATTTCATGACTAAAAACACTAAAAACACACAAGCAAACAACTCAAAAGAAAATAAAACACACAAAATAAAACTAAAGAAAACACAACACTCAAATAAAACTAAATTAAACACACAAAATAAAATAAATAAACAATATCTCCCCCAAACTTAAACATGTGCATCGTCCTCGATGTGAATAAGCATGAAAGTTAGAGGAATACACATACCTATGGCAACGGNGTTTTATTTTGTGTGTTTTATTTTCTTTTGAGTTGTTTGCTTGTGTGTTTTTAGTGTTTTTAGTCATGAAATATTTTAATGGCCAATGATGAGAAAAGAAAAATTTTGCATTAAGAGGAAAAGTCATGCATTACGTTCATGTTAATCGATCAATTTGAAAAATTTAGAGAACAATGATGAGATTTTATAATTTTGAGACTTATAATTTCTATACAACTCTGTGATTTTCATTTGACATTGAAATAAATTTTTTCAAACACATAGATGATTGAGGCAATCTTTGACTTTACTTGGGCCTATTTATATTGTTCATAAATATTCATTTGAAGCCCTGTTGAGCCTATATGAGAAAAGAACTGTGTTCTTGAATTTCTTGGAAGCCAAGCACTTTTCTTTTGAATATATATGTATTTGGTTGATGCATTGAGACACCATTTTTTCACGATGATTAGATTCTACTTTGTGTTGGTGAATTGAGATTTTTTCTAGAACTATCCAAACAACACTCGAGGCGAAAAAATGTGTATTCGAATGGCACACGTAAAAATGTGTAAAAGACTCCCATTCGATGTTCTTTCAAATATCCCACATTTACCACCCTGTTGAATAACTTAAACACTAATTTCTTACCTTCTCAAGGGAGTAAGAATTCAAAGGATTAAAGAAATTGAAATTCTCCTAAAAAAAGAAAAAAAAAATGAATTATTTTTCATTGAAGTGTTGGAGAAAAATGGGAGAAAAAGAGATAAAATGAAAAAAAAATGGAGATAAAAGAAAAGTGGAGTTTGCAAAAGAAATAAAATTCAACTTACTCCCTTATTTGAATTCCTAATCTTCATTTGTAGCCGTGAGCCAAGACCTAACATTACAAGCATTGCAAATCCTATTGACAAAATCATAGTTGTCCAATATACTAGTGGAGAGTGATTGGGAGGATCTAGCCTATGGACAATCGATAAACACTTCCATTGAGTATGAATCTTGATCAATTTTAACACACACCTCATTGCATTAAATATTTATTGGGTATTCCTTTCTTGAATGAATATGCTTTGAACCAAATCTTTACCGGAAAAGACCTCTTGATTTGTGTTTGTAAAAATTGAAATAAATTGATAATGTTTTGAAACATGAGTTGAAGAGATTAGAAGTTAAAAAAAAATTAACCAATTGCATGATTTTATCCGGATGAAAATTTGGTTGGATTGTTTTGATTTGTGAATGCATGAAGAGTTGGTTAATTTATCTTGAGGCCAAGTTATTTAAAATATTTCATGACTTATTTGTTTGTTTGTGTTGTTTTGTTTTGCCCGGGACTAGCAAAATATTAAGTTTGGGGGAGTTGATAAGTGCAATTTATTGTACTTTTATTACTTGTTTTTAACTTAGAATTTTGTGATTCTTGAGCAGGTTTTATGTGATTTGTTGTTGTTTTTGTTGTTGTAGTTTGGAAGCTTAGAATGAGAAATTGGAGTAGTAAAAGTGTTGAATTGGAAAGTGCAAAAGATGAAAATTTCCGAGAATAAACCGCACCCGCGCTATAAATGGCACCGCACCCGCGGTCCATGAAAAGCAATTTTAGAAATTTCTGCCGAAGCAGTACCGCACCCGCGGTCCATGTTGCACCGCACCCGCGGTCTTAGTAGCATGGAGATTAAAGTTTCCCCGAAACAAGACCGCACCCGCGGTCTTTGTTATAGCGCACCCGCGGTCGTTGACAGACAAAGTCCGGAAAATGCTGATTTTTGGTGTGCTGCGCATGGGAGTTGAGGACTTTTGTGTTTTTGCGTGCAAAGACTTGCCCAGGACTATTAAAGGCTTCTATTATTGACTATCTAGAGGAGGAAGGAAGCAAAGGAGAGGAGAAGAGGCTACAAAGAAGTTCAAAGCTCAAATTCATCATTCTTAGGAGATTTCTTGCACACTTTGGAGAGAAATAACCTGCACTCCACACTCTTGTTCTAAGTTCTTCTTTCTTTATTTTTATTTGATATGTCTTGTTTAAGATTCATGTGTTGTTGTGTTGTTTGTATTATTATTATGAACTAATTCTTGTGTCTAGAGGAAAGATGGAACAAAACTAGAAACCATGTGTTGGGATTTATGAATTATGCTATATAAGTTTTCGTTATTGTTCATTTGTATTTTTCCAATCTTAACGCTTTCATTTTACTGGCCATATCTTGAATGATTCTTATGTTTATAAGTTATCACTTGGAAAAGGGATTTTATAAACAAGAAAGGGAAAAATACATCGATGGTATTTATAGAGTTCGGGAGGACATATATTGCTATTGAAGCCATTAAGAGAAATTAGTGCTTATTGTGTTATTTAATTTTAGATTGTTGACGGGGACGTTACAATCTTTTGTTAGATAATTAGTATCTACTTAGCAATCGGAAGATGGAGTAGAGAATTTAGAATTCTTGGCTAATGAATAAGAATGACATTTATAATATAGCTACACAAAATAACACATGGTGGATAGTTGCGTGAAATCGGACCTCTAGATCTTTTATTCTATTGTTATTTGCACAAGTTTGTTGTGATATTTTATTTAAATCTTTTGTCAATTTAGTTATTCTCGCAAACAAATCATTTAATCAATTTTTCTAAATAAAATTGAGACTATTTTAATTACAAGCATTAATATACATTTATATATATACTCCTCGTGGGATCGACACTTGTACTCAAAAATACATTTTATTATAACTTGACGTTGTGCACTTGCAAGCAATTAAGAAAACATGCAACAATATGTGATGTAATGGTGATGGTTTATGGTTTCAAGTTATGATATGAATGGTACTGAATGATATAGAATGGATAGAGGATGAATTGGTAGAATAGAAAGTTGATCTTGATTCAAATAGATAATGAAAATTCAGAAACGATATGAAAACTGTGACAGTAGTTGTGGTTTTTGGCATAATGATTAGTATATTGATCCAAACGGTTTGAGGCTACTTCCATTTGATAGATAAGATATAAGGCTATAACTTTCATGTTTCGAGTTTTGTTCAAATCATTAGGGACGATGAGCCAAAAGTGGCCTGAAGTGTATCATGCGTTCCGTCGTTCCTGCACTGACACATTTTGGAAGAATCATAACTTTTTACTCAGATCTTCAAATGACATGAAATCAATTGGAGATGCAAGCCAAGACATAGAGCTACAAATTTCATTATTACTAGTTTTTCAAATTATGAAGGGCAGAGGCATTTCTGGAGCAATCTTTGGGGTAGTTGTGCGCAGAGCACGCCCGAGCGATAAGATTTGGCCGCCCAAGCGCGCCTGGATCTAAAATTGTGTTTTTGGCCGAGAGGTCCGCGTTAGGGCGGTAAGATATGACCGCCCGAGTGCCCAGCACAGTGCAAAAGCGTGTTTTGGGTATTTTAGGGCTTAAAATTGATTGAGACTTCATTTTTTTCTCATTTTCCTTCTCTTCTTTCTCTTCTCCATCGAGTTAAGGCTAGAGTTCTTCATCTTCTTCTTATACTCTCTTTTAATCAAGCAATCAATCTTCAATCCGGAGTTAGAGCTTCATTTTTTTAGTGAAAGAAGCAAATGTAAGTGGTTTTCTTCTTGTTCTTAAGTTTGTTAGATGGTGAAGTTGGGGGATGGTAGTTGTGATTGATGTATTAGATTAAATGGTCATTTAAGGTTATTAATTTAGATTTTGATGGTTAGTTATTGGGTTTATTGTTGTAGGATCATCGTCAAGGTTTAGGAAACCAATTGCTCAAAGTGTTGTAAGTGGAATCAGTTCTTANGTGTAAATATGTATATATGGTAGTGCAATTATATGAATTTTTGAATTGAAGGAGTTAAACTTTAAACGATGCCTCTAATTTGTCCAACAAAATTGCTCAGATAGTTCGCCACATATACACCATTGAAAGTAAACAAGTTAAGAGCACTTGAAATTTGTGTTCAAAGGCACCTCATTCAAAGGCCACTAGGAAGTGACAAAGGACCCCGATGGCCTCCTTCTGACAGGTATTGTTACTTCCATAAAGAATATGGTCATACTACTGACAAATGCCGACATCTGGCTCAAGAAATTGAGCGAGTCATCCAATAGGATTCCATGATGAGAGCCATATTGGCTCAACCAGAGAAAAATTGCAAGCCTCCTAAGCAGGCTTTAAAAGAAATAAATCAAAGCAATTGGAGAAGGAGAACGCTCGAGCTATGGAGGAGAGGACCTCAGGGTTCCGGTCCGAATGACCATAGGGCCTTCCCCAGAGATCAACCTCTGTCTCAATGTGTAACGTCCAAAAGTCAATCTCCGTAAACCACATGCATGCAAATGATTTAAATTGAATATTTAATTGATTTTATGTGCTTACATGATGCATATTATATTATTAAAGTTCTAATTGCATGATTTTATTAAAAACTGTAGATTTTACGCGAATATTGGACAATAGGCTGTGGAAAGGAGACTTGAGACGACCGAGATAAAATAAATAATTTTCAATAAATATTTTCAAAGCTTAATAATATGATTAAATTTTCCTAAAAATGGTATAGTTCAAATTATTTTACTAAACTAGCTCGATTTTATCCGGAAAGTCGGTTTTGGGTAAACGAGAGACTTTTAAAATATCAAAATTATCATTTTCGAAAACTAATTTTATAAACTTTTATTTTTCAATTAAATAGGTGTTATTGGGCCTAATTTACCTAGGATTAGTAGGCTCAGTTGCTTCTAAACTCAAAGGCTCAAAACATAAGCCCATTAACATGCAAATTAAAATCTATAAAAAGGAATTCCTAGGTCTTTTTGAGAAGTATGCAGCCGAAAACACACTCACACAACACACACGATTTTTGAAAATTCCTAGGGGAGAAAACGAGGAGTCTTCGTCGGCCGTTCGATCTTCTTCGCGCCCCACGCCAACGATCGTATATTCGAGAGTTCAAAAACGCAAAAGCATGTTTCTAAACTCATTTGACGCAACATTCCAATCATATTATGCATGTTTTATGTATTGTTGCATGAAAAATATTGGAGTTCAAATTTCTTATCGTTTTGACGATTATTTTCAAAGTTTTGAAGATTTTTATGCGTATATGAACGTGTTATGATTTTCAACGAGTACGCTGCAAACATAGGACGTTTAAGGGATGGAACAAGAGTCGTTTAGGCACGAGATGAGGGTTGTACAAGAACTAGAAGGGAGTCGTGCATGGCTGATGGTTAGAGGCTAGGGTTTTCATGGAACATGTGTATGTAAGGTCTCGGCTAGGGGAAAGAGGGCGTGCGGCTCGATCATGGCTTGGGCAACGGGTCGTGTTGGACGTGACTAAAGGCTAGGAAGAGTCCTAGCATGTCTAGGACCCAAGGCCGGCCGGTAGGGAAGAGTCCATAACCGCATGGACTCTTCCCATGCACGCGTAGGGCAGTCACTGAAGGTAGGGCTCACGGCGTGGCTAGGGTGGTCTAGGCTGGTCCAGTAGGTTCTAGGGAAGATGGTCTGGGGTCAAAGCTCGGGCTGGTGCATCTTGGTTCATAGTGGCTCAATGAACGTGGGAGAGAAGGGTTGCGGCCGTGAGGGGTTGTGCACAGGGACTTCGTGCGTGGACTGAGGGCTCGTGCGTGGTCCAGGAGGGTCCAATAGCGTCCTTAGGGGGTCTGGTTACGGTATGGTTCAAGGTGGCTCGGCCATGGCTCGAGATAGATTGCTAAGGTTCGAAATTAGGGTTTAGGAAAAGAAAAGGTTCGAACCATGGTCCACGAGGGTCGACTCATGGTTCACGAGGGTAGTTTAGGTATAAAAGTTTATGTTTAAAGGTTGGGAAAAAATAATTAAGTTTGAATTAATTCGAGAATTAAACGCTTCACGAATTAGTAATTAAGGAATTAAATCGAAATCCTCAAGTTTACGCTAAATAAAAATATTAGAAGTCAAATTTAAGCTTAAATAATTATTTGGGATAGTCTCAAGTTAATAAAAGAAAGAAAAAGTCAAAATCGAGAAATTTTAAGTCCAAGGGCAAAACGGTCATTTTATACCTGGGTAGTACGAAAAGGGTTGGCATTGTCCCGAGGGATCATAACGCATGCTAAATGATGTTTTAAAATATTTATGCTGAAAAAAATGAGATTTTATAATTTATGATAAAATTGTGAAATTTTTAATGTTGAAAATGTTATTTTTCGAATGTGGAAAAGATACGATATTTTGTGATTAAAAAGAAAAAAGAAGATTATTTTGAAAGATGAGAATTGACTGTGACATAAAGAATATGATATATGATTTTTGGGAATATCGTGAGGGAGAAGGTCCCAGAGGAGCCCAATGACCGTATTTACATTTTACTTGGGTGCCTAGTGCCCGTCCTCATGCGCAATGGTGAGCTAAAACTGATTAGTTGACCAGAGGATAAAGCCTAGTCACTTTCAAGGATAAAACTTCACCCAAAATGATAAATGATTGACGGCATTTCGATTTTACGATTTATGATACAATTATTATTGACGGTTCGAACATTTATAAGAGAGCACATTTAAAATAAAGTGGTAATCATAAATGTATCATAAATCGTAAAATCATAAAGCCGTCAATTATTTATCATTTTGGGTGAAGTTTGATCCTTGAAAGTGACTAGCATTTATCCTCTGGTCAAATAATCAGTTTTAGCTCACGATTGCGCATGGGGACGGGCACTAGGCACCGAAGTAAAATGTAAATACGGTAATTGGGCTCCTCGGGGACCTTCTCCCTCACAATATTCCCAAAAATCATACATCATATTCATTATGTCACAGTCAATTCTCATCCTTCAAAACAATCATCTTTTTCCTTTTTGATCATAAAATATCGTATTTTTTCCACATTCGAAAAATAACATTTTCAACATTAAAAATTTCACAGTTTACCATAAATCATAAAATATCATTTTTTTCATCATAAACATTTTAAAATATCATTTAGAATGCGTTATGATCCCTCGGGACATTGCCAACCATTTTCGTACTACCCAGATATAAAATGATCGTTTTGCCCCTAGACTTAAAATTTCTCAATTTTGATTTTTTCTTTCTTTTATTGACTTGAGAATATCCCAAATAATTATTTAAGCTTAAATTTGACTTCTAATATTTTTATTTAGCGTAAACTTGAGGATTTCGATTTAATTCCTTAATTACTAATTCGTGAAGCGTTTAATTCTCGAATTAATTCAAACTTAATTATTTTTTTCTCAACCTTTAAACATAAACTTTTATACCTAAACCACCCTCGTGAACCATGAGTCGACCCTCGTGGACCATGGTTCGAACCTTTTCTTTTCCTAAACCCTAATTTCAAACCTTAGCAATCTATCTCGAGCCATGGCTGAGCCACCTTGAACCATACCCTAACCAGACCCCCTAGGGACCCTACTGAACCATCCTGGATCACGCACATGCCCCCAGTCCGCGCACGAAGTCCCTGTGCACAACCCCTCACGGTCGCAGCCCTTCTCTCCCACGTTCATTGAGCCACCATGGACAAAGATGCACCAGCCCGAGCTCTAACCCCAGACTATCCTCCCTAGACCCTACTGGACCAGCCTAGACCACCCTAGCCACGCTGTGAGCCTTACCTTCAGTGACGGCCCTACGCGTGCATGGGAAGAGTTCATGCGGTTGTGGACTCTTCCCTACCGGCCTCCCTTGGGTCCTAGCCATGCTAGGACTCTTCTTAGCCCTTAGTCACGTCCAGCACGACCCCTTGCCCAAGCCATGATCGAGCCGCACGCCCTCCTTCCCCTAGCTGAGACCTTACATACACATGTTCCATGAAAACCCTAGCATCTAACCATCAGCCATGCATGACTCCCTTCTAGTTCTTGTCCAACCCTCATCTCGTGCCTAAACGACTCTTGTTCCATCCCTTAAACGTCCTATGTTGGTAGCGTGCTCGTTGAAAATCATAACACGTTCATATACACATAAAAATCTTCAAAACATTGAAAATAATCGTCAAAACGATAAGCAATTTGAACTCCAATATTTTTCATACAAAAATACATAAAACATGCATAATATGGTTTGAATGTTGCGTCAAATGAGTTTAGAAATGTGCCTTTGCGTTTTAGAACGCTCGAATATACGATCGTTGGCGTGGGGCGCGAAGAAGATCGAACGGCCGACGAAGACTCCTTGTTTTCTCCCCTATGAATTTTCGAAAATCGTGTGTGTTTTGTAAGTGTGTTTTCGGCTGCATACTTCTCAAAAAGACCTAGGAATTCCTTTTTATAGCTTTTAATTTGCATGTTAATTGTTTATGTTCTGAGCCTTTGAGTTTAGAAGCAACTGAGCCTACTAATCCTAGGTAAATTAGGCCCAACAACACCTATTTAATTGAAAAATAAAAGTTTATAAAAATTAGTTTTCGAAAATAATAATTTGGATCTTTTAAAAGTCTCTCGTTTGCCCAAAACCGGCTTTCCGGATAAAATCAAGCTAGTTTAGTAAAATGATTTGAACTCTACCATTTTTTAGAAAAATTTAATCATATTATTAAGCTTTGAAAATATTTATTTTATCTCGGTCGTCCCAGGTCTCCTTTCCTCAGCCTATTGTCGAATATTCGTGTAAAATCTACATTTTTTCATAAAATCATGCAATTAGACCTTTAATCATATAATATGCATCATGTAAGTACATAAAATCAATTAAATATTCAATTTAAATCATTTGCATGCATGTGGTTTACGTAGATTGACTTTTGGACGTTACACATTGAGACAAAGGTTGATCTCTGAGGAAGGTCCTATGGTCATTCGAACCGGAACCCTGAGGTCCTCTCCTCCACAGCTTGAGCGTTCTCCTTCTCCATTTGATTTGATTTATTTCTTCTCAAGCCCGCTTAGGAAGCTTGTGATTTTTCTCTGGTTGAGCCAATATGGCTCTCATCATGGAATCCTATTGGATGACTCGCTCAATTTCTTGAGCCAGATGTCGGCATTTGTCAGTAGTATGACCATATTCTTTATGGAAGTAACAATACCTGTCAGAAGGAGGCCATCGGGGTCCTTTGTCACTTCCTAGTGGCCTTTGAATGAGGTGCCTTTGATCACAAATTTCAAGTGCTCTTAACTTGTTTACTTTCAACGGAGTATATGTGGCGAACTATCTGAGCAATTTTGTTGGATTGGCTAGGGTCGGAAGAGCCATTGGATTGTCTGGCTTAGCCTTCTTTTTTTATTCAGGGGATTCTCTTGGGTTCTTCCACCTGTGATTTATACGCTTCTTCCATGTTAATATATTTTTCCAATTTTGCTAGTAGACCCTCAAAACTGGTGAGCGGATTTTTCACCAATGATATAAAGAGATCCTCTAGTTTTAAGCCTTGTATGAAATTGTTTATTAATATATCTAAGGGTGTCGAAAGGTTGCAGAAGGGACCTCCACCACTCTAGTATTATACTTGTGAATATAGGCACGCAAGCTTTCTTGTTCTTGTTGTCTCATATTCTTGTTGTCTAATACGAAAGAGGTTCAACGTGGTGAGAGTTTTTTCTTGCTGGTAGAAAATCTGTGCAAGAAGATCCTATTAAAGTCTTGGAACGTTTGGATGCCTCTTGGCTCAATCAAACTAAACCACGTTGCGCTACCCTATGCGTAATTTCCCCTAAACGACGTCAATTGATGATACCAAAAAAAAAAGCATTGGATTCGGTTTGGTGAGCCCAATACTCCAAAATGGTTCAGCAAGCGACGAAGGTTTAGCTCGGATCTGCACAGACGACAGAAGTTAGAAGACGTCGGAAGTGCTTTTGACGTAGCCCTTCTGATACTTAAGTCAGTACTGAAGCACAACTTAAGCGTGAGATAAAAGTAGTACTAGTTATAATAATAAGTGAATATATAAAATCATGAGAAATACCTAGTATTTATAAAGTTAGAAGGAACTAGATTTCTTGTAGAAGAAGAACTCTTAGTAAAAAAATAGGTGAAACGATAGATTTATTTTGAGATTCGTGCTGACCTAACCTTATCAGATTATAACTTTTGAATGTCTGCTGACATCTTTGTGATACTATCCTTGTCATAGAAAATTTGTCCATGTGTTTTACATTAGTAGGACTTTATCCATACTCATCGACATATTTATTTGAGCTCGGTCTGATAACATCTGTCATTTAGCTAAGCTGCTCGGGCCTAACTATTTTGTGAGGCATTTTTTCCCGACCATAATACTAAACTTTGTGTAAGGTTTTAGGCTCTCATGGGCCATCAATTTCTATAGAGGGGCTCGTCAATTTCACAAATGGCCTTGGACACTACTCGGTTCCGAAATTATTCGGGCTGAGTCTTGTATAATACGGGTCGGATTTGGGCCGAGTCTGGTCGAATTTACAGGGTATCGCCTTTCTTGTTGGAGTTATGTTTTATGTAATGCAGACAGTTACTGTTTAATTTATTGCAGAAAATTATTTCTATTGAGCACTTACTATTATAATTTTAGGTATAGTTTAGTACACTGGATAAGGAAGGAATTGATAAATTATCCTACTTATCCCATGTTTGGTATCTTTTTAGAAAGCCCATGATACCAGTGATAAATAATTTTATACAAGGATAAAATATCCTTTTTATGAGATGTGATAATTTTAATTTAATGATAAAAAACACCACAAATGACTTAATTGCCCTCAATATATAAAAATCTTAAACCGTATCGTTCTCTCGTTTCACAGTCCCATCAAATAAATTTTTTTATTTATTTTTATATATTATATAATATGATAATTATATAAATGAACTCGAGATATTATATAAATGATTTTTTATAAATCTCAATAAAATTATTAGTATCATTCGATTAACCTTAAAAATTGATATTTGATTTGACTTACAAAATTCAGGGCTCAATTATCATATTATATAATATATAAAATTAGGTAAAAATAAATAAATCATACAAGCACTGTCGGCGCATGAACAGATAAGAAATATGAACTCAAGCAACAACTTTGAAATTATAAAATTTATTATGATAAGATTAATTTTGTCATTACAATCTAATATATAAATTTAATCACTCTTATTAAAATCATATCAAACATTAAATATAATATCTTACGTCTTATTTATCCTTATATTATATATCACATGTTTATCCTATCATGTGTACCAAACTATGCCTTAGAGAATTGAACCCGTCTCTTGTCTTTTGATGTATTCTTTTCTATATCGCAAAATTTGTTTCCGAAATATACTCATGCCTCAAAGTTGACTTTTACATGCATACCCCTGATTCTTTTATGTTTTATACACAATTAAAGGGCAAAGTTGTAAGTTCTCGCAATAGAAAAACTTTACCCTTTCGTTGGCACTTTTACAGGTAGTATAGATAGATGTAGATGTAGATATAGATTGTTACAGGTAGTACAAATATTGGTATATGTATATAGATTACCAACACACCAATACCTGAATGGTCTCATACAACTAGAATATAACCCTTTCAAATAGACAGGACTCGCAGGCACCAAGTATATGATCAATTTCAGATACCATACATCCCCGAAACATTAAAAACAATTGTTCATAGTAGCGTATAAGTTAAATCTGAAAAATGTAAAACTATTTCTGAAATGAAACAGAATAGGAACCAGTATTCGGATCTTTGACAGCTTTAAAATTGTCAACGCTCATGCCAAAACGACCCAAAATAGAATTTCCCATTTCTTTCAACTTCCCTGCACTCCAAAGAAACAGGTAATCAAGATTTCATGAAGACATTATACTTCATCAGATTGTAGAAACATACGTTGTATGTTTTCTATCAAATAAGCTAAATGATATATCGACCAGGTGAACGAGCCTATAAATGGAACTGATACCTGTGCCATCGTCCCCAAAGGGGAACATAAAATCGGGGTGTCCGGATGTCAGGAAAGTACACAATAACATAAAACTATATCCTAGTGATGAAACAAAGGAGCAGACAGACAGTTAAGGATTTCACTGCTGACTTCTTTCCAAGAGGAATATATGCAGATGCAAATTTCAGAAACAATAATTCCTACAGAATTTCATGATTGTCTGATCAGTGACTTTCTTCTTTTTTCCCCCAAATTTACACTTCATTAACTTCCTTAGTGTGAGAGACAAAGTATAGCAACGACCATCATCCTCAAGTAGTCATTTTGATAAAATAAAAATAATAATAATAATAATAAATAAATAAATAAATAAATCCAAGGTAATTGGACTATTTGGGATCTTTCGATTTTATGGTGGGGATCCTAGTGTCCAGTAATCTATCGCCAACTGAATTTCAAATAGATCGTGTACACTTGTGTAAGTGATTGTGCTTCAACAAGACGTCACACGTCAACCAGGCAGCAAGCCTTTATGTAGCAACTCAATTCAAAAAAGACAAGGAAACAAAAGAAAAAACTACTTGCAAGGATTAGTCATTTAAACTTTACCAATCATCTCTTCCTTCATTTTTTCACGTTTTTCTTCTGCTAATGGCTTCAGACGGATAATGGTTCGCCTAGCTTGATCATTCGACTGATCCAATTCCAAGACTTTTGTCATGTCTAGCAGCAATCAACAAGAAAGAGTTTCAGGCAAGATTCAAGTAACTGCAAGTTTTATTTGTTTTGAGTCTTTTGACTACCATATGAGATATTAATAAGTTTACGCACAAGAGACAATAGGCAAACACAATATCAGCTTCATCCAAACTATAAAAACAAGAGCAGGTGCAGGTAATCTCGTAAAAAAACTAAAATATGATACAGGTAATGTTTGGCAATATGCCGATTCCTAGAAGTTGAACAAGATTTTAGTACAGTCACCAGAAAAAGAAATAGTGCATTAGACTAAGGTATATGTGGAGGTCATGATCATCTATACCACCAAATACTGTTTTCTAATCCTATGAGGAGACGTACTGACAAAATAGGAGTACTCTATCAAATATAGCACTATGTCATTCATTTTTGATAGGAGCACTTTTCCTTATCCCTTCTTTCTGCAGAAGTACGGGTTGGACTCTTAAATTGTCAGGCTCCTTATCCAACATCTGATAAACATGATTAAATAAAGGCCAGTGCAAAACATGTCCTGATGTAAAAATTGCATTGCAAAACATGTCATAAAAAGAAGGTATCAAATGACAATTAACACTTATCCTCCACAATAACAGTATTGGATTTTCGTTTTTGTGTTACGTTTACCAGCAATTGACTCTTCATAATGTTCAAGCTTCTCATGTGCCTCCCCTCTTCTTAATAAAGCTTTCATGTAGGTGGGATTCAGCTCTAATGCCTTTGTACACTCCTTAATTGTCTCTTCATGATTTCCCTGATCACGAAGGACGAAATCAATAGCCACAAAAGTCATATTACAACCAAAGTAACTGCCCTATTCCGATGGCGATTATACTAGTCCAAGACACGTAAACGTGTGCCTCTTTGCCCACCTCATTGTGGACAGAAAAAGCATTTTTCAACTTCTAAAGTGCTCATCTAACGCATCTAAGCAAACATGATGAATGAAATTGATTTGAATGGAGAAAATTTATGCCCAAAGGAAAGCTTGCAAGTATTTTATGCATCATCGATGCTAGACAATAGAAAATTATTCTTTACCACAATCATGAGGAGCATACCAATTTGGAGAAACAAGCAGCTCTATTTGCATGGCATATCGATCGTATTTCAGTAGACGAAAGCACATCTTGGACAATTTGTATTGCAAATTCATATTTTGCTAGTGCATCTTCATACTGTCCAGCTTTAAATAAGGAATTACCCTCCAGTTTGGCGTCATTTGATTCCGCTAAGACTTTCTATTTCACGAAAAACAAAATATTGAAAGTGTAAGTAAACATTAGTTATGGCAAGGTGTTAGCATAACATTAGATTTATACATAAGAATAAGAAATAACTATGGGAAAGGAAAAACTACAACTAAGTAACATGAGTCCGTAAGCTTGTCTTATATCTAAATTCCCAAAAGGTGATTAACTTAACATAGACAAGAAACTAATAAAAAGTGCTCTAGCCAGACGAGCTCTAGTCATTTAGGTTGATGGATTTCACATGAAACTAATAAAAAGTGCTCAAATTCGTTGATTTCAAATCCCTTGACTTGTTTGGAATTGAAGTGAATTTCAAATCAACTCTATGAATCCAACTATCCAGCACGACCTGAATGTATTTTATACTTCTTAATTACTAACAGGTGTCATCCAACAGTATCCTAATTCCTGCCGTGTACAACAGATTTTGAAACATAGCTTCTAATCACAAATTCATTTCTGTCAAAATAATTTTCATAATTGAAACAAGGAGTACATTTGCAGCATAAAGTGCTAAATATCCCATAACTGAGTCGTCCAATGTTTCAAGCGAGTATGAGAGAACATGTCCAAATACAGCAAACAAAACTTTTTAGCAGTCCAGTTTCAAATCCCTTCTAACATCAATTGCATAAGTTTCCATGATCCAAACATCGAAATTACATTCGAACAAGCGAAAACATAGTCAATACATAGCAAGCAGACTAAAAATTTCAATGGCCTAACCTCACTGACTTCACTCTCGACGCAGTCAGACGTTTCATGCTGTTCTTCGTCCTTGACACGGCTAACCTCAACATCGTTGTCGTTAACATTCGTTAAACTATCAGTATTCTTGTTATCCGGACAATTTTCTGATTCTGGAACGGCGTCGTACAGCTCGGTTTCACTGGCGGTCTCGTACCCATCGGACTCGTATCCCGAAGCCACCGCCGGTGATTTTGATTGAGATTTGGAACTGCTTTCAACGGCTGGTTCTTCTTCAATCACAGCCATTTCGTCTCCCTGAATCTTCAATTTTTCAAGGTTTTCAGGTTTCCAATCTCGACTTTCTTCGCAGCAAAGTATTCTTCCAATCTCGACTTCTATTATACTACCACACACACCTTTTATAAATACTTCTGGAATATTACAAATTTATTTATCACTATAATTAAATAAATATACCTTAAATTTCAATACAAAAAGGCGAAAATTGCTTTATTAACTTACATTTAATTTCATGTTTCGAAAATTAAATTAAAAACGTCTTAATTTTTCTTATTTTATCATTAAAAATCGATATATTTTTTTATTAATTTTTATAATTATGATATTATTTTCTTAAACTAAAAATACCCATCTTAAAAAATTAAGCTAAAAAAACTGAATAAAATACAAAATAATAGAATTTATATATATAATAAGTATTAGATTTCTTATTTATTTTATTATTAGAAAACAAAATGTGCATTGCAAGTTGAAAAATGTTGTTTTGGTAAAAATAAATATTCAAATGAATTAATGTCACATCAAATTTGTTGTGAAAAAGTAAAAATTTACGGTAAAAAGTAAAAAAAAATTTCAAACTCTCAAAATTATCACACTACATACTTTATAATATTTTTCTATCAACTCAATTGTGATTTTCTTCACAAATGATAGATCTATTTATAGAAAATTTTTATAAATAATCCAAAAATAAATTACATCATTACCTTCATCATCACACACAAATTTCAATATTCAACACCTAATTTTACCTAATTTTTAACATTCAAATATTCAACATTCAATATTCAAATATTCAATATTAAAATATTAATTTTCAACACTCCCCCTTGTGATGATGATCATAATGATTGTCTTCATTACGTGTTTTTATACTGCCTCGTTAAAAACCTTACTAGGAAATAACTATTGGGATAAAAACTATAGTAAGGGAAAAAGAGTGCAGTCACGTAAACTCCCCCTCATGTTGACACGAACAATTCTTCACAGATTTCGTAGATTGCGCATCCCAATATTATATATGTGCTTTCTGATATTGTCGTAGGAAGTGCCTTTGTGAAGAGATCTGATTAGTTTTTACTTGATTGAATGTGACGAACATCAATATATTTATTCTTCTCAAGCTCTTTGGTGAATGCGAAGAACTTAGGAGGAATATGTTCAGTTCTGTCGCTTTTTATGTATCATTCTTTCATTTGAGCAACACATGCAGCATTATCTTCATATAGTATAACAGGCTTCTCGTCGAATGATAATCCGCATGAGATTTGGACATGTTGGGTCATTGATTTTAACCACACACATTCACGGCTTGCTTCATGTAGTGCGATAATCTCAGCATGATTTGATGAAGTTGTTACGAGCGTTTGTTTCTGTGAACGCCAAGAAATTGCAGTGCATCCACGAGTAAATACATATCCAGTTTGGAAACATGCCTTGTGTGGATCAAATAAGTATCTAGCATCGGCATAACCAATTATACTTTGATTAGCATCTTTTGAATACAAAAGTCCCAAGTCTGTCGTTACTCGTAGATAACGGAATATATGTTTAATTCTGTTCCAGTGTCTCTTTGTTGGATATGTGCTAAATCATGCCAATAAATTTACGGCAAAAGATATATCAGGCCTTGTACAATTTATAAGATACATAAGGGCACCAATAGCACTTAAATATGGTACTTCTGGACCAAGAATATCTTCATCATCTTCACATGGACGGAATGGATCCTTTTCTATGTTTAATGATCTAACAACCATTGGAGTACTTAGAGGATTTGATTTATCCATATTAAAACATTTAAGGATCTTTTCTGTATAATAATTAGTCTGGTGAACAAATATTCCACATTCTTTTTGTTCTATTTGTAAACCCAGACAATACTTGATTTTTTCCAAGATCCTTCATTTCAAATTCTTCCTTCAAGTATGAAACAACTTCTTGAATTTCCTTATTCGTTCTAATGATGTTTAAATCATCAACATATACAGCAATAATTACGCATCCGGATGTTGTTTTCTTAATGAAAACACAAGGGCATATTGAATTATTTACATATCCTTTTTTCATCAAGTGATCACTTAGCCGATTATACCACATTCGGCCGGATTGCTTTAACCCATATAATGATCTTTATAATTTCACAGAATAACATTCTCTGGGTTTTGAACTTTGTGCTTCAGGCATCGTAAATCCTTCAGGGATTTTCATATATATATTACTATCAAGTGATCCATATAAGTAAGCTGTAACAACATCCATAAGACGCATTTCTAAATTTTCAGATACCGCCAAACTAATCAAATATCGAAACGTAATTGCATCCATAACAGGAGAATAGTTTGTTCATAATCAATTCCAGGCCTTTGAGAAAAACCTTGTGCAACAAGTCGAGCTTTATATCTTACTATTTCATTTTTCTCATTTCGCTTTCGAATACAAACCCATTTGTATCCAACAGGTTTTATACCTTCAGGTGTAAGGACTATAGGTCCGAAAACTTTACGTTTATTTAGCGAATCCAATTTAACCTGGATGGCATCTTTCCATTTTACCCAATCCTGCCGATTTTTACATTCACCAAAAGATTTTGGTTCATGATCTTCATTATCATTTATGATGTCTATTGCCACATTATAAGAAAATATATCATCAATTTTTTCTATATCTTTTCGGTTCCATATTTTTCCAGTATTAATATAATTGATAGAGATTTCACGATTCTCGTCAGTTTGTGGTTCTGACAGAACATTTTCATCATCATGTGTTTCTTCAGTAACATCATTCTTTATTTTGTGATCATCATGTGTTTCTTCAAGAACATCATTTTTTATTTTGTGATCATCATGTTTCTCTATGAATTTTCTTTTCCGAGAATTTTTATCCTTGGAACTGACTGGCCTTCCACGCTTAAGGCGTTTAATGACATCATGAGTATCTTCAATTTGTTTCTTCGGAATTTCAATTCGAGCAGGGGCATTTGCAGCATGTATATATGATTTAGTTACCCCTTTTGTGTCTGCAAATGCATCTGGTATTTGATTTGCTATTCTTTGCAAGTGCACAATTTGCTGTACATCTTTTTCACATTGTTTTGTTCTTGGATCCAGATGTAACAATGATGATACATACCATGTAATTTCTTTTTCGGTATGTTTCTGTTCTCCCCCTAACATTGGGAAGATTTCCTCATTAAAATGACAATCAGCAAAACGTGCTGTGAACACGTCGCCTGTCTGTGGTTCAAGATATCGAATGATCGATGGACTATCATAACCAATATAAATTCCAATCTTTCTTTGAGGTCCCATTTTCTTTCGTTGAGGTGGTGCAATAGGCACATACACCATACATCCAAAAATTCTCAGATGAGAAATGTCTGGTTCTTTACCAAATGCAAGCTGCAATGGGGAGTATTTATGATATGCACTTGGTCTGATGCGAATTAATGAAGCAGCATGTAAAATTGCATGTCCCCATATAGAAATAGGGAGCTTTGTTTTCATAATCATTGGTCTAGCAATCATTTGCAGACGTTTAATCAATGATTCAGCCAATCCATTTTGAGTATGTACATGAGCAACAGGATGCTCAACAATGATTCCCATAGACATACAATAATCATTGAAAGTCTGGGAAGTAAATTCACCAGCATTATCAAGTCTAATTTTCTTGATTGTATAATCGGGAAATTGATTCCTCAATTTTATTATTTGAGCAAGTAATCTTGCAAATGCAACATTTCGAGTTGACAATAAACATACATGTGACCATCTGCTGGAGGCATCAATCAATACCATAAAGTATCTGAATGGTCCACATGGTGGATGGATTGGTCCACAAATATCACCCTGAATACGTTCAAGAAACATTGGTGATTCAGTTTGGATTTTGGCTGGTGATGGTCTTATAATAAGTTTTCCAAGAGAACATGCTTTACATTGAAACTTATTATTCTGAAAGATCTTCTGGTCTTTCAACGGATGACCATGTGTATTTTCTATAATTCTTCGCATCATTGTTGAACCAGGATGTCCTAATCGATCATGCCAATTGGTTAATATTGAAGAATTATCAACTACCATGTTTGATTCAATGGGACGTATATGTGTATAATGCAATCCAGTAGGGAGCATTGGTAGTTTCTCAATCACATATTTCTTTCCTGATTTATATGTGGTAAGACACATATATTTCTCATTCCCTTCATTCATTGTTTGAGTATCATACCCATGGGAATATATATCATTAAAACTCAACAAATTTTTTTTCGATTGTGGTGAATACAAAGCATCATTGATCAAAAATTTTGTACCATTAGGTAACAAAAATTGTGCTTTACCACATCCTTTAATCAAGTCTACAGGACCTGATATTGTATTCACCGTTGTTTTTGTTGGTTTTAGTTCCAAGAAATATCTTTTATCTCGGAGAATAGTGTGCGTTGTACCACTATCGGGTATGCAAACTCCAGCTTTGTTCATAGCATTTTTCATATTTGAACTTCAAAAAAAAATATGCAATGAAATAAAATTACTGACAATATTTTTATTAAAATAAAATAAAATACATATGTAAAAATATAGCACACGATAAAACATTATCATATGAGTACATGAAAAAATAAAATATTTTACATATCTATTCCACCAGCAAATTGATCATTGTCAGAGAAATCAATCAGAAAATCTCCAGCATCAAAATGAGTTGAACCACTCAAATGTTCACTGTGTTTAGTAAAGTTGGTCTCCTTTTCTTTCCCCTTTATTGATTCTTTATAAAGTTTACAAAGGTGCTCAGGGGCTCGACAAATACGGGACCAATGTCCTGGAGTACCACATCTGAAACAAGAACTTTCAAATCTTTTTGGGTGATTTTCATTAACACTCATATTCTCATGATGTCTTTTCAGTGGATGGTTTAGGACGCTCTTTTGAGATGAGTTATATAAATAACTATCTCGATTATTTTCAAAACCTCTCATTAACAGCTCATTGTTCTTTTCCGCCACAAGAAGACAGGCGATGAGTTTAGAATATCTCGCAAATCCACGCACTCTATATTGTTACTGTAGAGTTATATTTGATGCGTGAAACGTGGAAAATGTTTTTTCAAGCATTTCTGATTCTTTAACCTCATGTCCACAAAATTTTAATTGCGAGATTATTCGATACATCGCCGAATTGTAATCACTTACTTTCTTAAAATCTTGGAATCTTAACACATTCTATTCATCACGAGCGGTCGGAAGTATAACTTCCCTTATATGTTCAAATCTTTTTTTAATCCTTTTCACAGAGCCATGAGATCTTTTTCAATGAGATATTCACATTTCAAACCTTCATCAAGATGTCGGTGCAAAAATATTATAGCTTTTGCTTTTTCTTGTGATGAAGATATACCATTTTCTTTAATAGTCTCGCTTAGACCCAATGACTCAAGATGCATTTCTACATCGAGAGTCCATGGCATATAATTTTTCCCCGTAATGTCGAGTGCAACAAATTTGAGCTTTGTCAAGTTTGACATGATGGTACTAAAAAAAATTATGATCCATTTTATTAGTTAATGAATATTGCAATACAAAGTAATGGATAAACAACAAATACAAGCATTCGTAAAAATAAAGAAAACACACGAGAAGGATATTCTCCGATAAGTACAAGATTCANCCTTACCGGGAGTGTGGGATGTCGTCTTAACATCCTCCCAGGATTTATAACAAGTTTTTGAAAAATTTATTTTATTATAACATTATATTATATATTAAGTATATACACAATAAATAAATAAACAGTAAAATAAATATTATTACTTTTGTTACCTTTTTCTTCTGTTTTGGAGCTTGGAAAAATATGGAGGACTTTTAGAGCTTCGTGCTGATAACGTGTTGTGAAAAAGTAAAAATTTACGGTAAAAAATAAAAATCTCAAACTCTCAAAATTATCACACTACATACTTTATAATATTTTTCTCTCAACTCAATTGTGATTTTCTTCACAAATGAGAGATCTATTTATAGAAAATTTTTAAAAATAATCCAAAAATAAATTACATCATTACCTTCATCATCACACACAAATTTCAATATTCAACACCTAATTTTACCTAATTTTTAACATTCAAATATTCAACATTCAATATTCAAATATTCAATATTAAAATATTAATTTTCAACAAAATTTATTTATTTATTTTATTTTGAAATTAATATGACAAACATAGTTTGATATGTGTATTAATACATTAAATTTTTATTTTATCAGACATATATAATATATTTTAAAACATGTACTCATTTTTAATTCTCTTTTATTTATCATTATAACTCGATATTTTTATGTTTTTATTATTTTTCTCATGATATAAAATCATCTTTTCGTTTTCTTTTTCCTGGACGCTTATATTTTTTTGATTTATCTCTTTTTTCTAATGATATATCTTCATCATCTTTTCGTTTTCTTTTTCCTGGATGCTTATAATTTTTTTGATTTATCTTTTTTTTTTTCTAATGATATATCTTCATCATCTTTATTTTAAATCTTCTTTTGTTGATCTATTATTTTTGGTTGTTGAATCATGTCATTATGTTTGAATATTTTGACCTTTTGAAAAATACGCAATGATTTATTAATTGATTCATTAATTACAATAAGACTTCTTTATGATTTTCAATATATTTTGCCAACTTTGAAAAAAATTACAATATTTGCATGTTTCCTACTCATAGAATAATGTTCTTCATTCTTCTAAACTCAAATAGTTGTTGCAAGCTTCACATAATCAGTTTGATTTAACTTTCACTTCAATCATATATTTTGAAATGGCAATATTCATTCACATAATAGATTAAAAATTTCGTATATTTTTGTATACTAAATAAATAAGATAATTTTAATTTATCTTATACTTTAGATATCACTGATAGTGCCTGCAAGAACCAATCAATAATGATTTGCTTATAATATGTTTCCTTCAACTCATATATCATGGTCGAATCAATAATCATTGGTATATAGAGGTTGATCAAGATTCGATAACCATTCGAAGCGTTTCAAAAATACATAGTGGCATCGCATGTACAATTAGAGAATCTCTTCTGTCTAAAGAACACATCTATTTCTGGTCAGAGACTTCATTCACTATTGTTTCATCATATCACATAGAATATTAATGCATATAGGCAAGCAGTGAATCTTTGACTACAATATATTAGCTCCTACGTGTGTCACCACTACATTCAATCTCGCCATCTGATTACCTTCATAGAGCTGGTAAACGAGTCGAAGTATAGCAAATGGAGACTCAGTATTGTCCCAAGTCATAAGGACTAATGATGTACAACCATAACTATAGACTTATCCGCTCAATAAATGGTAATCACTTGGAAATCCCGAGGGTAAGTTCGATGAACTCATTCTATGAGCACTCGTCTGTATGATTGAACGTCTCTATGTTCATACCAATGAAACGTGATACACAACATCAAAGTTGTTAGTGTCAAACTCAAATGGCATTTATCTTTATTTTTAAGTAGCTGGATCGACTAGAAATACATTTAGGGCGTGTTCGGTGCATGGGATAGATGTGATAAGAATTAACATCACTTTTTATATACTGTTTGGTGAGGATTTGACCACACACTATTATTATGATAACCTGAAAAAGTACCGTAACTCTCACATCAATCATCCTTTAAGCTTGATAATTAATATTTTCAAACCCAAGAAAATAGTTGACAATTTCCAATTATACCCTCCTCTAATTGTAAGAATTCTAACATACCGTCATTTTATACCTCATCGTAGGAAAAGATAGAGAGAGTGAAGAATGGATTTCTTGGTAGAGAACCAAGAAATCATGGATGATAAGTGAGCAAAGATAAACAACAGTGAAGAGGTAATTTTCTTCGATCTTCAAATTTTGTCAATGTTTTTAAATTTCACATTTTTTTGTTTACACGGAACACATTTTATTAGAGCTATTTCTGGATCATTTTTTGGCATTTTAGTATGTGGTATTTCAGCGGGCTTTCAACATATCTGCAGGTACACATTTCTAATGAACGACCTTCTCTGAAATAGATTTTTTATCTGAAAGTATGAGTCCATGTTAAGGGATATATGTGATGACGAGTTTGAATATCGGTTTTTTTGTTAATCTTTGATTCTGTGTTTTTTTTTTATTTACTTTATGTTATATTGTTTTGATGTTTTTTAAATTTGTATGAAATTGTCTTACCTTAACGTTACTACATGAGAATGGAGAAATTAATTACATGACAAAAATACATGTTTTTATCACATTTTCATGTGTATATAATTTTTTGTTTGACATTTTCCTTGATTTTTTTAACCATGTACCATCTATGTGTTTTGATTTATTGTTGGTGGCCTATTATTGTTTGAAGTTTTGCCAGAAATATTATTTTCTTGGTGGGAGCACATGGAATGCGACAAATAGTCCTAGTTGTTCAACAATTTCTTAGAATGTCATTCTTCTTCCTAGTGGTTTTGACACATTACTATCTGAAATATGTAGCACCACGAAATCGTAGAAGAAACCTAGCTTACACAATTACAGGAAGAATTCATCGACAAATGGACCATCTACGTAGAATTGTTGAAGTAGGAGATATGCAATGTCTTGTAAATTTGAGGATTCATAGAAATGGTTTAGCACGTCTATGTTACTTGTTAACACATGTAAGTGGGCTTGGGGAATCTAGATATGTTAGAGTTGAACAGAAGGTAGCAATGTTTCTGTCTGTATTAGCACATCATAAGAAAAATAGGATTGTTGGGCACGACTACAGACGTAGTGGTCACACTATCAGCACACATTTCCATGAAGTACTCAATGCTGTTCTGAAGTTGCACCCCATTCTACTTGTCAAACCAATTCCAGTGAATGATAGTTGCTCCAACGACACGTGGAAATGGTTTAAGGTCAGTTGTTTCACTTACTTTTAAGCATAACCATTATGTAGTATAGTATCAAAACACTTATGTGTCTCAATTTTATTTGTTATCACATAAATTCAGTTACTTCATTCAGTTTCAATGTAACTTAATTAATATTATTTAGTCGTTTCACAGGGTTGTCTAGGAGCGTTGGATGGTACGTATATTAATGTTCATGTCCCCAACAAGGACAAAGAAAAATATAGAACAAGAAAAGGAACACTTGTTGTGAATGTATTGGCTGTATGCGATCATGATATGAAGTTTGTTTTTGCTTTGACGGGTTGGGAAGGTCTGCAGCAGATGCTAGGATTTTGCAAGATGTAATTAATCGACCAAATGGGTTAAAAGTTCCGAGAGGTAATTATGTTATATAACTCGTTCTATAACAAACATTAAACTTATCATGTATATTTTTTTATTCACACAATTTTTTGATTAAATGAAAATTCTTGCAATATTTTAATTATTTAAACTAACTTCTGAACTTTGGTTTTTTACAGGTTACTATTACTTGTGTGATAATGGCTACGCAAATGTAGATGGATTTTTAACGCCTTATAGGAAAACTCGTTACCACCTGAGTGAGTGGGCTAGCAGTTCTGTGGGACCACAAAATTACAAAGAATTTTTCAACTTAAAACATTGTCGTGCCCGAAATGTAATTGAAAGAGCATTTGGTCTGCTTAAAAGACGTTGGGCTATCCTTCGTAGTCCTTCCTTCTACCCGTTGAAAGTACAAAATCGTATAATTATGGCTTGCATGTTGTTGCATAACTTCATCAGGATAGAAGTCGAAGAAGACCCTCTAGAAGATGATGATCCAGGCATAGGGCTAACAGATGTTCAAGATGACTTTATTCACGATCTTCATTCCTCATCTGCTTGGGATGCATGGAGAGATAATTTAGCAATGTCTATGTATTCTAGCAATTGAATATTACTCATTAGTTGTACCCTAATGTTTGTGTTATTGTAGACTTCTATACTTTGTCATAACCTTTAGCAATGCGTACAAGTTATTAACATTTGATGGCATGTAGTTAGCATGTTTTGTCTACACAAAGTGTTTCACCATGTTTATCAAAAATATAATGTTTTATTGATCCGTTGGATAATTGATTTTGCATATATTGGGGTTTTATATGTGGAAGCTAAGCATATATGGATACTGGGTCTTCTAGTTGCAATGTCATTGGCAAAGGAAAAAAGACCGATAAAAGTAGACGCGTGTGGAGTAGGACAGAGGAAGAAGTGCTTCTTGAAGCATTGAAAGACCTTGCCACGAAGGGCTGGAAAAGTGAGAATGGGTTTCGTTGTGGTTATTTGGCACTCCTTGAAGAGACAATGAATAAAGTTTTTCCGAGAACTGATTTACGAGCCAACCCACATATAAACTCGAAGATTCATGTTTGGAAAAGAACTCATGGATCGTTGGTCACAATTCTGAGTCGAAGTGGAATAGGATGGAACAATTCTGAGAAAAAGATAGAAGCTTCAGATGAAGCATGGGAATGCTTTGTGAAGGTATATGTGGTGTATTTCTACTCGTTCTTTCTATTTTTTACTATGAGATTTAAAAATTCACTAATTTTGTTGACGTTTATCTTCTGTAATCCTTTTTTCAATATAATAAATGTTATGATATGTAGGGAGATAGCAGCGCTCGTTCTATGTGTTACAAGTCCTGGCCATATTACTCTGATTGGTGCGAAATATTTGGTCATGATCGTGCTACTGGTGCAAATTCATTGTTATTTGCAGAAGTCAGTTCAAGATGTTCTCAACAACAATACCGACATGAATCCAGGCATACAAGTCGGATTAGAAGATATGTTCAATAATGTCGAGGAAGCTGGTGAGTCAATGTCGGTATCAAACACACCGACTTGCAATAATTCAGTTAGTAAACAGACAAATTCCAAGAAGATAAAGAAACAAGTGCAAGGTGCGGAATTAGTTGTTGCAGCCATTGACAAATTCACCGAAATGTTATGGCGTACTATGTCCGATCTAGTGAAGCGTGTTGGTGTTGAGTATGAATTGGTAAATGCAAAAAAGGATGTATTTGATGCATTAAGAAGGATTCCGGAATTGACTTCGAAGGAAAGATTAGCTGCTGCAGCATTGATCGTGGAGAAACCAATTAAAACAATTGACATTGTTCTTTTCTCTTCCTGAAGAAGATAAGCTTGAAATGGTTAGGATGATTCTTAATACTTGATGAATGGTGTGTTTAATTCAGAAAACTTGCATTGGATTATCTTTTGATGATGATGTATATGTCTACATATTAGTACGACAGATTAGCCTAGCTTTTATGGACTATGGATGACATCTTTTTGGTGGAGACTTGTTATCTTTATTCATGTATGACAATGTGACATTGGTGTTGATGAAGATGTATCACATTCTCTTTTGAAATATATGGTTGATCTGTATGATATTTCTATTTTGTGATATATGGAATGCAATTAATACACCTTTTAATAGCTTTACTTCGTATTATTTTTTTTAAAAAATACCCCACTTAAATTTTAGGCTNAATAATAATCGTTTAATGTCTTTTTCTTTTGGAGGCATATTTATTAAAATTTATTCGATACTTAATTTAATTTTTTTTCCCTTAATACTATGGATTATTTGAAATTATTATAGGCTATAAGATACAATGCACCCGTAATTTTGTTGCCGTATAGCTTGTGAATAACACAAGAACAAATTTTCAAACCAATTACATAAATGGATGTCCATGAACCCCTTCTTTTGGCTGAGATTTATTTACATCACAATTTGTACAAACACATTCAAAATATTGAATAAGTGAAATTCTCAGCCGCTAGTTACACAATATAATAAACATAAGAAGACGGAAGCAAAAGAGAAAGACGAGGGGTCCCGAACACCATGTAGCTACTACATTAGCGTCTTCTTCAGCCACTTTGTTTCGAAAAGCTATTAGACGTTTGGGAGCTAGGGAGACAATCCTCAGAGCTGCTGCTATCTTCAATTACTACAACATTTGCGTTGCATGAGTTTGCGTCAGGAGTATTACGATTCACTGAAGAAGACGCACGCACCTATCATATTACCCAAATTTTTTTTGTGCATTAAATTTTCATCGTCATTCTCTTCACTAAAGAAGACTACTGTATTCACATACTAATCCAATGTCCAATGTCCAGTAGCCTCTTTTACTTCAATATGGAACATAACTATCTTTCTCTTCACATACTAATCAAAAAGAGGGTACTGTGAATACTAATCCTGAAGAACTAAATAAGCTTGAAAAATGATGGAACCATGATATGCAAGTGAAGTGTTATATGCTGGATTCAATGTCAAATTAACTATAGAGGAGGTTCGAGGAGTCTATAAATGCTGACTACATTTACTTCAGCTACAAGAGTTGTATGGTCTCCAAACTCGTCTCTTAAGGCACGCAAAACTCAAAGGGCTCTTGACTACAAGCATGTGAGATGGGGCTTCGGTCCATGAACATGGTTTAAAGATGATTCGGCTCATCGAAAATCTTGTGGGCCTGGACATGGTCATACCTAGCGAGTTGTCTGCTGACATTATTTTTATGCTGCTACCCTCCTTGTTTGATGTGTTTGTGGTGAATTTTGTTATGGACAAGCTTGAGACCTCCCTTGAAGATTTGATCAACATGCTCACTACATAAAAGCCTACAATCAAGAAAGAAATACCTTTTTTTTTGGTTCCTTGTCTTGGACAAATAAGACGCCACAAAATAAATAGAAGAAATGTTCTGCACCTTAAAAAAAGAAAAGGAAAAAAAAAAACAATCCCAACAAAAAGCCTACTCTAAGGCCCACTCAAGGGCTCATAAATCCTGACAAGTCAGAACAAGTTTGATTTCGCTGCAAGAAGACTGGACATTGGATGTGCAATTACATGGAAGATCTGGCCCATATGCATTCTGACAATATTATGTTCCATATTGAAGTAAATTTCTCAATTAATTATTCTTTTTTACTATTGGATACTGGACGTGAATCTCATTTTTTAAATGATTTTCATGTGATGTAAAGAAAGCAAGAGGTATAGATTGGGTGACACCTTACTAAGGATGATAAATGGAGCAAGAGTTTTAGTGAAGGTCATAGGAGACATATATATGATTTCGGAAAAAAAATTGAGTTGCTTTTCATATATGTTTTATATGTCTCGATTTGGCTAAAATATTATTTTGATTTTTATGTTTGATAGAGATTAATATTCTTGTTCATTTGCTAAATGTGTTTGAAATATCTACAAGAATGAATTTTTACTTGGAACTATCGAATTTTAAAATGATTTCTACAACTTAAAATTGAAAGACATTTCTTTTAACAATTTCTGATCCCAAACTTTTTAACAACAAAGAACAAAAATAAGAATGTCCAAATCTAATAACATATGGTCGTCTAGACTAGGACATATATCACAAATAAGGATGCACAAGTCAGTGAGAGAGAGAATGTTTGACTTTTCAGAAATAAACTCTTCTTACTTGTGCATCATGTCTTAAAATAAATATGACCAAGGTTCCTTTTCAAGGAAAAGTATAACTTGCTCATGACTTATTGTGTTTGATCCAGACGAATGTGTTTGGGTCACTAGGTGTTAGCATTAAATATGGACACTCCTATTTCATTATATTTATTGATGACTACTTGATATATGAGTATATGTATTTAATGAAATACAAGTATTTATGCCTTTGAAATGTTCAAATAATTTTGAGTTGAAGTGGAGAAAAAATTGGAAAAAAACTATCAAGAAACTTTGATCTTATCGAGTGGAAAATACTTGAGTACTGATTCCAAGAATATCTAATAATGAATTAGATTTCTTATAGTGGACTCCTGATGCCACATGACAAATAAACAGTGTGTCAAAATATCGTAATAAAACATTTATGGACATGGTTTGATCTATGATGATATCTACTGAACTGTCGGCAACTTTTTGGGGATATGCGCTTGAAACAATAGCAATGTTGTTGAACAATATTCATTAAAAAACAGTGAACAAAACACTATATGAGATATGGATAAAAAAAAGCCTCCAAAGTATTATTATCCAAAAATATGGTGATGTCTTTCTTACGTGAAGTAGGCAGTGTTAGACAAATTAGATAGTAGATACATTTTGTGATACTTTGTGGAATATCCAAAGAACTTAATTGGATACTATTTCTATCATCCCAAGAAAAAAAGATGTTTCTTTCCAAAAATGTCACCTTGTTAGAAGAGAAGTTTCTAATAGATAGCAAAGGCGAGAATAAAGAACTCAAATAAGTTCGAGAAACTTCCCCAACTTCAATTGTAGAACCCATACACCAACTTCCAGTAGAGCTTGACCCTGGGTGTGATCCTGGGTGTGGTCCAATAAACTTCAAATAAGTGATATCTTATGTCGATTCAGCCAAATGGCTTGAAGCCACGCAATTTGAGATGAACTTCATGTATTCAAACCAAGTTTGGACTTTTGTGAATCCACCTGAGGGAATTTTTCCCATAGGATTCAAATGGACCTATAAGAGGAAGCTTGGGATGGATGAGAAGATATTGAACATGAAAGGAAGACTTGTAGCTAAAGGATATACTGAGAGATAAGGAATTTACTATGAGAAAAAAATTTCTCCAATCAATATATTCAAGTCCATTAATATTCTGCTAGCATAGCATCATGAGATGATTATGAAATATGGAAAATAGACATGAAGATGGCATTCCTTATTAGTGATATCAAGGAAACACTACAAAAAAAACCCTACGACAACGGTTTTTCACCTTTGTTGTAGGTCTTTTAAAACTGTTGTTAAAATCCCTGTTGTTAAAGGGTGCGCTCAAAAACAACAGTTTTTATCCGTTGTTGAAGATACAATTTGCGACGGTTTTTGACAAATCGTCCCAAATAAATTTAGCGACGGCTTTTGTAAAACCGTCGTTAATTCGCGACGGGTTTAAAACACCGTCGCTAAAATTAGTGACGGTTAGTTAATGGGTTCCGTCGCTAAATAGTTCATGAATTCCGTCGCTAATATTTTCAGTAAACTAAAAAATTACTTTTAACAATTTAATAATTCTAAAAAAAACTTGTGATTTGAATAGACTAATAATATATGAGATCTTAACTAAAATTTAAAAATTTAACAAAAAATAAAACGAAAAAATTTACCCCAAGTCGAAGCTAAAATCACGTAAGAAAAAAAATTTTAAGTGTTGTCAAGTTGTGTGTTAAAATGGACGGAAAAAGCTGGTATTTATAGAAGATTTTCGACGGCGACGGTTTAACCAAAACCCGTCCCATATTTAAAATTTGTGACAGTGTTTTTTGACCTGTCGCTAAATTTAACGACGGTTTTGCTAAAACTATCGCTAGAATTCGCGACGGTTATTATTCAACTGTCGCTAATGTAAAACATGCGACGTATTTATGTTAAACCGTCGCTAAATATAGCGACGATTATTATACTGTCGCTAAACTTAGTGACGGTTTTAGGAGAAACCGTCGCTATGTTTAAATTAGCGACGGTGTATTTGGTTTTGAATACACCGTCGCTAAATTAGCGACGGTTTTGCTGAAACCGTCGCTAAATACGTTGTAAAGCAAAACCGTCGCTAAATACGTTGTAAATCACACTATTCAACAATAGTTTAAGAAAACCGTTGTCGATTGTCCAAAAAAACACGCTAATAGACAACGTTTCTATAAACCGTTGTCTTTGACCCTAAAAAAACGCTCAAAGACAACGGTTTTATAGAACCGTTGTCATTGACCCTAAAAACCGTTGTCTTTGACACCTAAACGACAACGGTTTTATAAAAACCGTTGTCTTTTGCATAAAAAACACACCTTCGACAACGGTTTTCACTAAAACCGTTGTCAAAAAGCATACGACAACGGTTTTAGTTAAATTTTTCTTGTAGTTAAAATATTTATATGTTTTATATAAAACCGTTGTCTTTTGCATAAAAAACACACCTACGACAACGGTTTTAGTTAAATTTTTCTTGTAGTTAAAATATTTATATGTTTTAGCCTGAAGGATTCATATCAGTGAAAGCGAGCATAAATTATGCAAGCTTCAGAGAATGATCTATGGTCTCAAACAAGAATCGAGGTGTTTAAACCTCATATTCGATAATAATATCAAAGAGTTTGGTTTTTTTATGAATCCTGAGAAATAATGTGTGTAAAGAAAGTAAGTGGAAGTGCAATAACATTCCTAATACTTTACTTTGATGATATTCTACTCATTGGAAATGATGCAGGATTATTACAATAAACTAAAGTATGGCTAACAAGAAAATTCTCTATGATGTACATGGGTGAGACATCCTACGTATTAGAATACAAATCTATAGAGATAGATTGAAGAAGATTTTGTAGCTTGCCCAAGCCATTTATATTGATATCATATTGAAGAGATTCTCTATGGAGGAGATATCTACAAATGTGTCATGGTGTGACTCTATCACTTCAATGTTCCCTCAAACTGACGAGGTGGTTGAGATGATAACACGTATTCCTTATGCATCAGCCACTTGTAGAATTATGTATGGTATGATATATATCTATGCGACCTAATATAGCAAATGCATTGAGTGTTGCAATAAGATATCAGGCGAACCCCAACCCATTGCACTGAAAAGCCGTGAAATACATTCTTAAGCACTTAAGGACTAAGAATGTTTTCATGGTTTACGGGGTTGAAGAATTAAAATTGGAAAGATACACTGATTTTAACTTCTAATCAGATGTCTATTATTCGAGATCAACGTCTAGATTTCTATTTATGATCAATCGTGGTGTTGTATCTTGGAAGAGTTTCAAGACAGACACCAAAGTTTGACCATTTAGGCCAAATACATTGTTGCACTAGCTGTAGCAAAAGAGGCAGTTTGAATGAAAAATTTCGTCCAAGAGTTGGGCGTCATTCCCATTGGATTTGATCCAGTTGTTGTATAATACGACAACACTAGTATTGTTGCACAAGAAAAAGAATAAATGTCTCATCAACAATCCAAAACTATATTGAAGAAAAATTTTCTCCAATCGGAATATTTAATTCGATTAAGATTCTGCTAATCATAGCATCATTGTATAATTATGAAATATGACAAATAGAAGTGAAGAGATCACTCCTAACGGTGATATTAAAAAAGATATTTATATGTCTCAACTTGAAGAATTCACATGAATAGAAAAGAAACAAAAATTATGAAAGCTTCATATAACGATCTATGGTTTCAAACAAGCATAGAGGAGTTGGAACTCATATTTGATAACAGTATCAAAGATTTTTATTTTCTAATAATCCAAAGGAATCATGTGTGCACGAGAAAGTTAGTGAGAGTACAATAACATTCATAGTAATTTATGTTGATGATATCATATTAATTGGGAATGATGTAAGATAATTGCAATCAACTAAAGTATGGATAACAAGAAAATTATCCATGAAGGGCATGGGTAAGTGGCATCCTAGGTATTGGAAATACAAATCTGTAGAAGTAGATTGAAGGTGATTATAGGCTCTCCCAAGCCACTTATATTGATATTATACTAAGGATATTTTCTATGGAGGAGATATCTACCGATGTGTCATGGTGTCTTTTAAATGTGCCCCCATAACTAACGAGAAAATAATGTAACGCGCGAAAAATAATTGCACGTAAACCATATGCATGCAAATGATTGAAATTGCATAATTATTTTTCTTAATCGATTTCAAATACTTAAATGATATATTTTACATGCTTAAATGTTTAAAGTGCATGATTTCATGAAATTGAAGGATTTTATCTGAATATTCGATGATAGGCTGGGGAAAGGAGACGGGGACGACCAAGAGAAAATAAATATTTTTCGATAAATATTTTCAAGGCTTATTAATATGATTAAATATAATTAAATTTTTTCAAAAATTATACAGTTCAAATTATTTTACGAGATGAGCTCGATTTTACCCGAGAAGCCGCTTTTGGGCAAATGNCAGTTCAAATTATTTTACGAGATGAGCTCGATTTTACCCGAGAAGCTGGTTTTGGGCAAATGAGAGACTTTTAAAATATCAAACACATTATTTTTGAAATCTAATTTTTATAAACTTTTATTTTTCAATTAAATATGTGTTATTGAACCCAATTTACCCATGTTGAGTAGGCCCAATTACTCCTAAACTCAAAGGCCCAAAACCTAAGCCTGTTAACATGCAAATTAAATTTTATAAATAGGAAACTCGGGTCTTTTGAGACCCCAAAACCAGCCAAAACTCACACATACTCCACACACATGTTTTCGAAAAATCGAGGAGGAAGAAACAAGGAGTCTTCATCGCACGTTCGTTCTTCTTCGCGCCCCACTCCAACGATCGTACAGTCGAGCATTCTAAAACGCAAAGGCACGCTTCTAAACTCTTTTAACGCATCATTCAAATCATAATATGCTTGTTTTAGTATTTTTGCAAGAAAAATATTTGGGTTCAAATAGCGTAATGTTTTGACGAATAATTTCAAAGTTTAGATTATTTTACGCTTGGTTGAAAAACGTTATGATTCCTAAGGACACGCTGCCCATATGAAATATTTAAATGCTAGGAAAAGAGTTGTTAAGGGACTACACGAGGGATGGATTTGAGCTTGGTAAAGAAGAGTCGAACCTAGGGCTTCCTTGAGAGATAAGGCTTGACCATGGAGGAGTTCGAGCGAGGGGTTGCATGTAAGGGCTAGGGCTGGTCGGGGCTGGCTCATCAGGGTCTGGTGCAGCCAAGGAAGGGTTCATGGAGGGCTGGACCAGGCTGCTGCAGGAGATGGGAGAGTCCAAAAACACTAGGACTCTCCACATGTGCGCGCGAGGCTAGGTCCAGGAGAGGGGAGGCTCGCAGCTGGTCTAGGATGGTATAATAGAGTCTAGGGAATAGGGCTCGGTGTTGGGTCAGGTCCTCGTGCAGCCAGCGTTCATGGTGGCTCAAGTAAGGTTGGGGCCGCGACTTGAAGAAGAGAAGAGAGGGCTCGCGGGTTTGGCTTAGGACTTGGGATGGCTCGACGGTGGTCAGGAGGGGTTCAGGTAAAGTCGAAGAGGGTCTGGTCATGGATGGTTCAAGGTGGTCTAGGAGGGCTGGACGTGGTCTGGTCTCAGGTGGCTCGAGGGTGGTTCGAAGGTTTTGGGAATAAAATGTGACCTAAAAATATTAGGGTTCGAAATTGGTTAGGAAAATAAAAGGGGTTCGAACCATGGTCCACGGGGGTCGATTCATGGTTCAAGAGGGTAATTTAGGGATAAAAAGTCTATGTTTAAAATTTGAGAAGAAAATATTAAAGTTTGAGTTAATTCGAGAATTAAACGTTTCACGAATTAATAAATAGGAAATTAAATCGAAAGTTTCGAATTTAAGCTAAATAAAAATATTAAAAATTTAATCTAAGCTTAAATGATTATTTGGATGGTTAGAGTCAATGAAAGTAAGAAAAAGTCAAAAATCGAGAAATTATACGTCTAGGGGCAAAATTGTCATATTACACTTGAGTAGTACGAAAAGGGTTTGCAGCGCCCGAAATGGTCATAACGCATGTTAAATGATATATTATGATGATTTTGATGGAAATATGATATTTTATGATTTATGGTAAAGCTGTGCAATTTTTGCTGTAAAAATAATATTTTTGGAAAGTCATGATATTTTATGAATTAAAAAGAAAGGAAAAATATTTTGAAAGATTTGAATTGACTATGACAAAAGAGGATTTATGATTTTTGGAAATAGTGTGACGGAGAAGGCCCCAGAGGGAGCCCATTTTTGGGACAAGGCGCAGAGGGAGCCCAACGATTGTATTTCCATTTTTACGTCGGTGCCTAGTACTCGTCCCCATTGGCAATGGTAAGATAAGACTGATCAGTCGACCAGAGGATAAAAGACTAGTCACTTTCAAGGATCAAATGATTTATGATATATTTATGATTACAAGCTTATTTTAAATAAAAGTATGTTTTAATACATGTGCTTGTATATGTATTATTGTTTACTCATGTTTAAAACGTGCTCAGTCATTAGACTCGCTAGGTTTGAATGCTGCAGGTGATCATAGTGAGGGAGGCGCTGAAGCTTGAGTGGATCAAGGCAGACAGTACACTCCTGAGGGACATGTATTTCCGCATTAGATTGATAGTTAAATGATTTAAAAGATTTTTGTTAACGATTTAATAGAAATATTCTTTTATGCTTTATTTTCATTTTAGTTTATCTTGTTAAAGGTCGACGTAAGATTTTTGGTTAATTGACGATTTAAGGATTGTCATGCATTTGAGATTTTTAAATGTTAAATTATTTTTATTTATGAAAATGTTAATGTATGGTTAAATGGTGAATAAATTTTCGAAATGATTTTTATAAAAAAAATATTAGTAGAATTTTAAAGTTAAAAAGCGAGGGTCATTTCAGATAGAGATGATAACACGCGTTCCATACGCATTAGCCATTAGTAGAATTATATATGGTATGATATCTATGTGACCTAATATAGCATATGCATTTAGTGTTGCAAGAAGATATTAGGTGAACCTCGGCTCGTGGCACTAGAAAGCCGTGAAAAACATTCTTAAGTAATTAAGAAGGACTAATAATTTTTCATGGTTTATGGTGTTGGAGAATTAAAATTGGAATGCTACACTAATTCTAGCTTTCAATCAGATTCGAGATCAACCTCAGAATTTGTATTCATGCTCAATAGTGTTGTTATTTCTTGGAAGAATTCCAAACAAGAAACCATTGTGGAATCCACCACTGACGCCAAATACACTGGTGTATCAGCTGTAGCAAAAGAGACAGTTTGAATGAGGAATTTCCTCCAAGATTTGGGCGTAATTCCCATCAGAGTTGATCCAGTCCCGGTGTACTACGACAACACTGGTATTGTATCGTAAGAAAATAAACCCATGACCTGCAAAAGCTAGCTCTGATGATAAAATGTTCAGTGAAGATTCTAGAATCACGAATAAGACAGTCTGCAGAAACAGAGGATTGTGACTAGGGCTTCGGTTTGCTCAAATCGGAAAATTCAGAAGGAAAACAGGGTCGCTAGAGCTTGGGTTCAGTTGGATGCTCCTTTTCCAACCAAGATTTGGCGATGAAGAAGGCAGAATCGGATGGGAAGAGGGAGCCGAAGGGAACAACTTCTTCTCTTACATTGTTTTAATTATATATGTGTAAGTATAAGTATATATGTGTGTGTGAGTTAAAATATTTTTGGGTGGGCCTTACAATGTATCTTTATTTTTGGTTAAAATATAAACACCACACATATTGTTGCATGTTGTAAAAAACAATATTCGCGAAATGAATGCCACAATTTATATAAGTCATTAACAGCTCACACATAGGAGCATAACATAAATATTATTCTTCACAATGTGCTTTTCATACATGCCGTTTGTTTCTGTAAGGTGTAACAATATTAACAGCAAAAGAAGAAATTAATATATGCATAGTGCTTTTAACGCATAGCGTTGATTCCACGCTGCGAAAATTTGATTTTTTTTGTAATGTTAGCCTACACTACAATCCATTCAGCTCATATATCCTTATCGAATCTGCAACAAATGATATATAGAGGATTTATCAGTCCATAACCATGCGAAACATCTTAGAGAATATATAATGGCATCACATGAGCAACTAGTGAACCCCTTCTTTCTAAAGCACGCATATTGCTCTGGCCAGATAATTCATGCATTATTTTCTCCTCAAATCACATAAGATATTCATGCACATAGGCAAGCAGCGTGAAACTAGAGAACCCTAAACATTCTATCATAATCTTTGTACAAATATTGGGTCATAGAGTTATTTTATAGCTATTATATTTCGAGGACAAAATCCTTTTTAAGGGGATAATATAATGACTTTGTATTGATTTTGGAATAAGTCATTGATTAAACATGATTGAGTGACATTTATTTAAAGTAATTGGTTTGACTGATCATCAACTAGTTTTGAATCGTCGAAGGTCATTTCAGACCTTCGGTAAAGTTTGGACCTTCCGAAATGTGTTCGGAGCTTCCGATATTTCTCATCTAGTTAGGTGGAAACTCGAGAACAAAATTTAGATAAAGAACCAATTCGGAACATCCGACCCGAGTTTAGAGCTTTCGATCTCATTCATCTGATGAAGTTCAACTCGAGCACGACACATAGCTACAGAGAAGGTTAGGAACTTTCGAACTCTATCTATAAATAGGTCATGCGAGATTCATTTAAAATAAACCTTTTACATTTTCTCACTTCAGCATATATTTTATGTTTTTAGTCACTTTCTATAGTCGCGCAGAGTTGAAAAGTGTTTTTAAAGAGCAAATGATTGACGAAGGTACAACCCAAAAAACTATAGTAATATTTTAGGGATAATATGTTAGAATTCTTAAAGCATGTTTAGATAAATGTAAAGACTAGCTAGAAATAAGAATCTGAATTTGGAAACTTAGTAATACAATTCTTGTAGTGCCCAAAAACTAGTACACGTAAACCTCATGCATGATTGAATTAATTAATTTATTTAATTAATAATCTAAGTAATGCATGTTATGTGTTAAATTATTTTAAATGTATATATATTTATTGTATTATGCAATTTTATTATATTTAATATGTTTTCATAAGTTTTAGTTTTTCATGCGAATGTTCGATACCGAGCCGGGAAAAAAAATCGGAGATGCTTAAGATGTTAAAATTTTAAGTTATAATTTCCTTTTAGGTCAAGAAATTAGGTATTCTAAAGGATTTATAAATTTTAACATTTTTAGGACTAAATTTAATTTATCGAGTGAAATAGAAATGTTAAGTATTTTAATTTGAAAAATTCAAAATTAAGGAATTTAAATACATCCACTTGAAATAAAATATTTTAATAATTATTTTTATGATTTAATTGACTAGGTGATATTTAATTATATATAGAATTTATGATTTTTAGGACTCTTAAATATGCAAATTTTAAAAAGTTAGAGGGCTTAATTAGTAAATAGGAAATTAAATCGAAAGCATTCTTTTCCTCACAAACTCTGCCACGCTGCGGTCTCCCTGTCTCAAAGTCATGAACTCCCTGGTCAGGCGGGAGCGTACTTCCTCAGTGAAGTACTTGGAATAGAAGACCTCTTTAAACCACTCCAAGTCAGGGTCTGCAAATTTACTGACGCAGACGCGCTCTCCCACCACAATCTAGTGGCCCCTGTCAACAGAAAAGTGACACATCTGACTATGTCTACTTCCTGCAGCTCCATAAAAGTGAATATCACCTTGATAGACTTAATCCATCCCTCAGCTATCATCGGGACAGTAGTCTCCGACAACTCCTTTGGATCCATCCTCCTGAATCTCTCATACGCCACCTCTGGCCTGGGCCTCGCTCCCGTATCTACTCCAGCATTGTTCCACGCCGAAGAACTGTGTCATCCCTGCAAACATCTGTGCTTTCAAATCTGGCGGTGAACGAGGAGGAGTGGCCCTCTCCCCATCCCGAGCCTCTCTATCCTCTTCACCTGCTCCATGTGCGATCATATGTCTAGGAGGCATACTGTTCCAAAATTTACCCAACATGTAAACCAACATGCAAGCATGCAATAACCATATCATAAGATGAACGTAAATCGAACTTAAACATATACATGTTGAAATCGTGACCTTGATGCTTACTACATGAAAGAATTTTAAAACTTTAAAACTTACACACTTAAGACGTGACTTCGTGAGCTTCTCGTAACCGGTAGTAAATAACCCTTTACAAGAACACCGCTCTGATACCAACATATCGTACTTTAAAACTACTTAAAATTTGCGGAAAATAAAATTTTTTCTTAATTAAGTAATAATCTTTCAAATTGCAATATTAACAAAATGCTTGACTAAATATTTGAAATATAACGAGTACAAACCATTTCCGTGACATAGATATCACAATCAAAACGAGCTTGCAAAAAATACTTGTTTAAACAACATGAACTAATTTCATTAAACTCAGAGTAAATGAATTAACATGCATAAAATTCTTGAAAACTTAAGCGGTCCTTGGGTTAGGCCTCAGCACAGTCCGAGCCAACTCATTGGTCCCCACCTATCGTCTCCCCGAACTCGTCCTCACCTGCATCGATCAAATCTAGTGACTCTAACGACTCAACATGTATAAACTAAGAATAGCAAGCAATACATAATAAACCCACATGCATTTTAAAGTAGCACATACATACTTAAACTCTTAAAATACTTACATAAACATAGACGTGCCATCATTTCATAAACGTGCTGCATCATACATACTTAAACATGCACAAACATCATCATTTTACGCAGAGATATGTTTCAAAGAAAGTGACCCATAACATAATGCGCATGATCAGACTAAACCATAGTACTGGGCTGGTAGGGATCATCACAGCCTTTCGACCGAATGTCCACTCCCGCATACATAAGATCCTCGGTCATGCTTTACCGAGTGGATTGGTCTCTGGTCATGCTTTACCGCTTCCCAATCCTAATCAAAACCCGGTCAAGCTTTACCGGGGTGGAGAGGTCCCCGGACACGTTCTCCGGCTTCCAAACCCGTAACATAATTGGTCACAAGACAATTCGCATGCCTCAAAAACATAAAATATTTTATTTTTGCACGTCGAACATACTTATATAGCGTTGAGGGCTTCGTTGGATCCCGCTTGGATGACTGCTGCACATACTAACACATTATTCTAGAAAACCTGGCGCTCGGGCGGTGAAATCTTATCGCTCGAGCGCGCTCAGCTAAACTGTTCTCAACGAAGCCTGCAACTCAAAATCCTGAAGAACACAAGTAGAAAAAATTTTGACACAGTTTGAGCAGTCACACGAGAATAAGCATAACTCACTCGTCTCTTGTTTGAAAATTACGAATTTACTTTTAAATCGAAGATATCAAAAAGTACTACGTTTTGTATGTTGACTGTTTTTCCACAAAACCAATTGAAAATTCACAGGATTCGAAATGACATAAGGTGACGGGCTTTGTGACACAAAAATTTCACAGCTTGAGCGCTTTTACGATAAAAATCATATCTCCCTCGTTTCTAATCAAAAAATTACGAATTAGCTATCAAATCAAATATATCAAAAAGTACTACGTTTTATATGTTGAAAGTTTTTCTAGAAAACCAATCTAAAATTCGCAGGATTCGAAATGACAGCAGATTCGGTTTTGAGATCTAAAAGTTGTTCCAAAATCAATCCAAACATCATCACTCAAACTTTGCATAACATATACGGATTTTTACACAGAATATATATCAAAATATTTACTATGATAAGACCGATGCAAAAAAATGAAAGAATATACATGTCGTTGCGTTAAAACGCACGAAGATAAAGAATATCGACGCGGTGGATTACGGGAGATGACCGGGAGACGCTTGCTGCACGTTTTCTTGCTAGAAAATGAACGTGGATCTTCAGAAATTTGGAAGGAATTGTGGCTGCTGAAAGAAAGCTCAAGAACCCTAGTTTTTACACGATTTTAGTGTGTGTCTGTGTGTGTGCGCCGATGGGTGGGTTAATTAGGGGCTAAAATGCTTAGTTAAATAATTAGTGATAAAATAATATTAATCTAATTATTTAATCTCACTCAAAGATTTAATAAAATAATTAAGTACCAAATTTTAAAGAATAAATTCTCAAATTCAAATTAGTATTTTTGAAAAGCTTAAAATCTTGAAATCACCTAATAAATTAAATTCGGCTTTAAAATGTTTAAAATTTCATAAATCATTTAAAATACAAATTTTCTTGACTTGAAATAAAATACCACATTATTCAAAAATCGCCTAAATCGTCACCGATCTCTTTTCCCTATCCCGCATCGAATATTCGTCAGAAACATAAAACTCAAGAAAATATTTTAATGTGCATCAAATAAACATGTAATAATTTAAAATAATGCAAATCATAAATCATGCATCGTTAAAATCATTTTAAAATTAAATTAATAATTTAACAAACTGATTTTGTGCTCTACATTCACAATGTTCGTGCGTATGTATGGCTTGCAAAATAATTATTTTTGAGGTATGCGATTTGTCTTATGGCCAAATTATACTACAGGTTTGGAAGCCGGATAATATGCCCGGGGACCTCTCCAACTTCTTTGGAGGAATTATGTTATGTTAAGGAGCGGACATCCAGTCCAAGGACTGTGGTGATCCCTGTCGGTCAAGTACTGTGGTTTAGTTTGATCAAACAATTTATGTTATGAGCTACTTGGATTGAACAGAACTCTACGCAAAATGATTTACGATTATGATTACGATGATGAGCACGAAAATATGATTTTATGAAATTGTTTATGCAGGAAAGTCGCTTTACACATATTTATGCTTTTATTATGTTATGTACAAGTTATGTTTAAATTTCATGGATTTTATCACGTACTACTTGCTATTCACGGTTTATGCATGCTGAGTCATTAGACTCACTAAACTTGATCGATGCAGATGATATAGTTGAGGGGACGGAGGCGGTGACGAGTAAGCAGGTTCGGGCCAGTGGCTGAGAAAACCCGAAGACCTTATAGCTTACGAGATTTATTTATGGATGTTTTAAAAAATATTTACTCTGATTTTATTACACTAGTTAAAATGAAAGAATATACATGTAGTAGCATTAAAACGCACGAAGATAAAAGAGAAATAAAGAATATGAAAAAATTTATTCTTCTCTCTTTCTTTGATATCATAATTGAGTAATGAGCTCAATGTCTAAATCAAGTTGGCCCAAATCCAAAGTAGAACAAAGAATAAAGTGCACCAAAAAGATCCAAAGTCATTGGGCCCATGCGGGGCCCAGGGTCATTAATGTCTATCACGCAAGGATTATGGCCTTTTTGTTCCATCGAAATGACACTATTGCCCCTTATAAAGTATTTAACACCAAAGATAACGGATCCCGTCCTTAATTTTATACGGGGATTCTTGTATCCGAATTTTATTTTTATATAAAATATATTATATACCTTTGTACCATAAAAAAAATTTATTTATGTTTTTTCTTGTAACAATCTAATATATATCACATGTTTTTAAAAATTATAATATTAAAACTTAATACGATGTATTACTAATTTGTTGGAGTTACGTATTTCAGAAAATTTTAAGAAAAAGAATCAAAATCTTTGAATTAAAGTGGTTATTTACATAAAGGTGATTTAAAAAAACAAACAAACAACATAAAGACAAAAACTTGTGTGAAACGGTCTCACGGATCGTATTTTGTGAGATAAACCTCTTATTTGGGTCATCTATGAAAAATATTACTTTTTATACTAAGAGTCGGTAAGGTTGACCCGTCTCACAAATAAAGATTCGTGAGACCGTCTCACAAAAGACCTACTTGAAGATAAAACACATGAAAAACCAATGTGGTTATGTGATGCTCTTCCATCATATTAGTAATAGATAATAGTAAAATGTATTCCTAATTTTAATTTTTATAATTTATATATGTTGATAAATTCGATTAAATATAATTATCAGAATAGTTTATATTTCCATGAATAATTGACCCCCAAAAAATAAAATACACTCAAGATATCATAGCTATCTTACAAGAGATGACCAATCTATTGAAGCAATTATCTACTACATCGGTTGAACTGAATGTCTATACATTTATGTAGGGACGGTATCTATCTTGAACAAAATCAAGAAATTCGCTTACCATCGTCGTTGTCCACTTAATAGTGTCATGATTTCCACGAAATATTGGTAAAATCTAAAACCGAACCAAACTGAATATATAGTCTAAATTTTTATACAAATATTAGTTAAGAGCAAAGTATTTCACTTTACAGAATCAAGATTACAACAAAACTCTAACACGAGACCGGAGGAGCCAATCTTCCTCGTCCTCCAGAAAAGAATAGAATGCACTTTGTTTATTTCTCTTTTTTTGAATTTTAATTCTTCCATTCTTTTTATCTAAATTTAACAATTGAATGATGAACCCACTAAAAATTGTGTAAAAAAGTATTAAAATAAAAATCAATTCACAGATTTTTGCGATGATTATGGCCATGATATGATAGATACCACTTGACAAACTTTTTCAACCCGGTTTGCAAATCGGTTACGGGTTTGTACCCTAATTCCTTCTGGGCCGAGCTGATATTCGCATGAGTGAACGGAACGTCGCCGTTTCCTGGCATGTCCACCATATTCTTCTTAGCCTTCACTTTCAAATGCTTCTCCAATATTTCAACCATCAAGGGCACAGTCACGGGCGAGGTGTTACCCAAATTGAAGATCCGATATTGAGCTGGGCCGCGTTTCTTACCGCCCGACCCAGTACTCCTCTTAGCTGTATCCAGTGAGGCCACGCAACCCTTCACGATATCATCTATGTAAGTGAAGTCCCGGGCCAAGTCTGCCCTGTCTTTTCCGCGGTAAACTGTGATGGGCTTACCCTGTAAAATGTTGCGGGTGAAAGAGAAATAAGCCATGTCGGGTCTGCCCCACGGCCCGTAAACAGTGAAGAAACGCAACCCGGTTATGGATAACCCGTATATGTGGTTGTATGTATGTGTTATTTCTTCCCCGGCTTTCTTTGTGGCCGCGTATAGCGAAGCGGGTCTGTCGGTGCGATCCGATTCGGAGAACGGCACTTTTTCGTTTAACCCGTATACGGAGCTGGAGCTGGCCCATACAATGGCGGGTTGCGGGTCGGAGTTTTTGCAGGCTTCAAGAAGGGTAACGAGACCGGCGATGTTGCTGTGTACGTAAGACAGGGGATTCTCCATGGCGTATCGTACACCGGCCTGCGCAGCCAAGTGCATCACGTGGGTGAAGCGTACGATCTCGAAGAGCTTGGCTAACAAGCGAGCGTCGTTGACATCGCCTTCCACGATGAAGATTTTGTGGGAATCAAGGAGGCTTCTTCGGGCCGTTTTCAATGAAGGGTCGTAGTAGTTGTTGAAATTGTCCAACCCAACGACGCCATCCCCACGTTTCTTCAGGGCAATCGACACGTGGGATCCTACAAATCCGGCGGCGCCGGTGACGAGCACGGTGACCCCGTTCTGCCTTTGAATCTTCGCGGAGGACCTGACCTGATGCTCCCAGTGGACACCGCCCCACGCGGTGGAGAAGAACCTGCTACCGGAATCGACGAATGATTGGAAACTCAGATACGCCGCCGTCAACGCCACCAAGAACAGAGCCCATAGGAACATCGTACTCGTCGACGCAAAGCACCGGTGGAACTGTCGGTGCATTGTACGCGATTTATCCTTGAATTTCCCCGGCGTAGAAGGCAGGAGCAACTCTTCCTCGGCTAAGGACCGCATAATTTTTTTATTTTATTTTATTTTAATTTCGAATAAAAGAAGAAGAAATTCTTCCAACTCCTTCCCGATTGAGAAAAATCCCAGATAACAAATCAAGAAACAGGTCGAAAGCTAAGAAGAGGTAGAATTAAAGAAGAGGAACAGATGCAAAATTGAAAAGTAAAATGCACCTGCCAAAAAAAGGAAGGATGGAAGGATGGATATATAATGGGAGATCAGACCACCACAGAAGAGATGAGAACATGGGAGAAGACGCGTTAACGCGTCAAAGGACGGCCAATTCCTACCAAGGAGAGAGAAATGGGATTTACATAATAAAAAAAAATAGAGTGGATACTGAAGAAAAATGTTATTTTTGACTTCCTGTTTCGGGAGAGAAGTAATGGTGACGCTTGATATCATGTTTTATGGATTGGATTCTAGATTTAATACATATACGGCGCACTTTTTCAATTACAAGGATTCATATCAAAATTTAATTTATCATCCCAAATATATATATATATATAGACAAGCATTTATATCAACAATACGTATTTTGTGATATGTTTTCAACAATATATTTATATTAACAATATCTATATTGTGAAACAATCTCATAAATTTATATTTATAAGATGAACTGAATCGATCAATATTCAAAATTAAATTTTTGACATAAAAATTATTATATTTTCATTAAAATAGGATAAGTCAGATCAAGTCGATGATTCATCTCACAAAATTAATTCTTAATGTTCTCTCACAAAATTTTTTGTGTTTTATCAATAATATTTTTTTAGTAATATACAGCTAACCATTAAATATATAAGCTACTCTACACAACTTTTTATATACAATTAAAACACTCACTAAATAATAATAAAAAATTCTTGTATAATTGACTTTTATAATTTTATTCTTAATTTTAATCTGTACCGATTAATTGAAAGTGAGTGATAACTTGGTAGTATTACTTCGTCTCCTCAAAATTATTGGTTAGCGCGTAACAACATATGTGCAGAAAATCAACTATAATATTCCAGTCTACATGTCTATAACTCGCATACAATTATTTATTATAAAAATTAACGTGAGCTTGTTTTACGGATCGATTTTACGATACATATATTATATTTAGGTCACATATACAAAATTATTACTTTTATTATAAATATGGACGTGATTGATTCGTTTAATTAATAAATATCAGTGAGACCATTTGACAGTAGACATATGATTTATCGATGGACACATCGCCACTAAACTGCATCATGTCGTTGCTTAAAATTACGAGTTTCCACTCTATGATAGAAATTTTATAATTTAATTAGTACCCCATGAGTCATTGGCTGTATACATATTGTTTATTGAATTTATTAATACATTGTTGATCCTCAATGTGGAAGGCATATTATCTAATAATCTGTTTCACATGCAATAGATAATTATATAGTAGGGACAATTTTGTAAATTGAACTTCTCATTGATTTAGAACATGCCCTCCTCCACCGCTACTAATAGTTAAAGCTGGTCCAGCGGTCGCCAGTTGCTGCATGATTATTCCAGTGGTGGATGACGGCTGGTCCCAGCTAAGCCGTCACACAGAATTAGACCTTTTTTTTAACCTTTGTGGGCCTCGGGTCGGGCACTCGACAATTCCGACAGTCATTTCAACTATACGAATCCGACTCGAAATTGTCGGATACTCGCTAAAAGCTAAAAATGTATTCAATATAAATAGTCATGCCTTTTCAAATAAAAAAAATGGAGGGTAAATTATAGTGATACCTCATGAATGGGTCCATCAAAATCCGGCCCAAACTCTCGGTCCATCCCAGGCTCAGGACAATTTCGAAAGCTGCGTCTGGACTAGTGACACTTGCAGGAATCGGACTTTAAATTTCTCGTGAGTACCACTTGGCGCCGTCTGTGGGAAGTTTGAGCTGAGACGTAGAGATGGCAGGTAGGAGAGGGAGCGGAAGAACTAACACAGCATCGTCGCGTCCTCAGATGTGACCCGAACAATCTTATGTTGAGGAGAGGCAGGAACAACCACGTCTTGAGACGAGGCAGGAACAACCACGTCTTGAGACGAGGCAGGAACAACTTCGTCAAGAGACAAGAGCCGAACAATCTCGTCAGGAGACAAGATCCGAACGGCCTCGTCAAGAAACCGAGGCCGAGCAACCCCCTCCCAATGAGAACGTGGGGAACTTGACCTTGGAACAATTGGGCCAGTTCATCACCAGACAGTAGACGAAGCCATGAAGAGGAACCAAAAGTCTATGTCTGTTGAAGGACAAGCCACTCGCCAAGAGCGAGATGAGAATGTGGAGGGCCTTCAGAGCAGGGTTGAAGAGACGCGACCCCTCCCAAGTGAAGAGAATCTAGAGATGGAAGAGATGTGGAAGGAGATATGGATGTTAAGGCAGCAATTGGGATACAGAGCTCCAGCGCCCAAGAAAGAGAGTCCATTTTCGCCCGTCATTTTGGAAGAAGAGCTTCCTCCAAGTTTTCGACAATCAAGCGTAAGAGATTATGATGGGCGTACTAACCCAGAAGAGTATTTGGAAAGGTTTGAGAACGCAGCCCTGTTGTATCAGTATTCAGATGGAGTCAAGTGTTGGGTGTTTCTGGGCACGTTAGTGAGGTCAACACCTTGCAGCCCAACTCCATACGATCTTTCGAGGATTTTTCTGCCGCCTTCTTGCACCGATTCGCTAGCAGTAAGAGGCACCAGAAAAACTATTTGAGCCTGTTCGTAGTAAAACAACAAGAAGCGGAAACTTTGCGAGAGTTTGTCCAGTGTTTCAACAACGCAGCGCTGGAGATACCAGCGGCCACTCCTGACATCATGATAAGTGCCTTTACCCAGGGACTTAGAGGAGGGGAGTTCTTTAAATCGTTGGTCAATAAACCTCCATCAAGTTATGATGATTTGTTATCTCGGGCGGAAAAATATATAAATCTAGAAGATGCCCAGCGGCATAAGAGGATGGAGCAGCGGCCTGGGGAAATTAGAGTTGAGGGAGCGGAAAGAGGAGGTAGGAAGAGAAGTGCGGGAGAGAGAGGAGGATAAAGCTAGGAGCATAGGACAATTCTCATCTCATGCTCCTCTGGATAGGAGTCGTGACAAGGTGATGGAGGTGAGAGAGCCAAAGGGGAAGGAGAGAAGTCGCAAAAGGTTGAGAGCAGTGGTAGATTGCCTTCGCGGGACAGACGAGAAGGATCCTCATCTAGGAGTCGACAGAGGTCTCGCCCATCTCCTAGGAGTGGCCAAGGCCCTCCGTGGATAAATCAGAGGGTCGGGGAGCAGAGAAGGGAAGGTCGAGGTCAAGATGTCCCTCAGGAGCCCGTTAAACCGAGGACAGCACAGTTAATCGAACTTCGAACCTACGATTCAGTTCGACTTGAGAGGGGGAGACTGGTGATATTCCAGGAATGGGCACATACAAATCCGGCCCAAACTCTCGGCCCATCCCTAACACAGGTAGAGGGCCCATGACAGGCTCATGTATTCTCCTATAAATACCATGTTTGAACATATGATTCAGACTTTCAATATATTATTTTTCAGCAGCACCCTTAGCTGCTCCCCCTCATATCCTTAGTCTCTGACCTGAGCGTCGGAGGGGCTACGCCGGGACACCCTCCTGGCCTCTTTCTAACGGTCTTCTTCGTGATTTCAGGCTCAGGACAATTTCGAAACCTGCGTCTCGACTATTGACACTTGCCGGAATCGGACCTTAAATTTCTCTTGAGTATCATAGAGTAAAATTCATCTTTCAAAGTTTGTTTTAAAATTCAGTCCATCTCAAATATAATTTGGGAATTGATATAAGATAATAACCAAACTATAGTTTTCACCACTTACAAAACTCATTTTACGTTTTTACCCTTTGTTATTTATGTAAATATTTAATTATATTCTCTTTCAACCAAATCCATCCGCCCGAATAATTTTCTCCTCCCATAAACAAAAATTTATCAGCTCCTACCCGAGCAAATCCATATGCTCGATCTATCATCCTTCCTTCTAGCTTCAAAAAAGGTGATTGAAGGTAAAGACCAGTCTTTTATTCTGATTGTGTTTTAGTAATTTTGAAAATAACTTTAAATGGGTATTAAATTCAATTTATAGAAAAATGATATTCTGATTTTTTCCACATTTATCGTTTTTATCTGTGAGTAATGAATGTGAGAGTGTTGTTGTTCAACCTACCAACTTATTTAGAATTCTTGAGAGATTTGTGTTGAACCTATATGGTCAAGAAAATAGCGGATCTGTGTTTTCATGAATATGTGCATATTGTTGGTCACATGTCATGCATTTTATGTGTTTGATGATTTGTTTTATTTATGAGAAGCAATTCAACCGATTGTGTTTTATTGTTATGATTTTGTTTCGAGTAAGCACTTATTTTGACCTACAAAATACCTAATTTAAATTTTCAGATACTTGCTTTTGTCCTTTGAATACTAAAATATGTATGAAAATAATTGATTTTCGAGTAGTCAACAAAAATCTAATCACGGTTAGCAGTAGTGATCAAACCGCTTTTATTGACTATGAGTTTGTTTTGATATTGATTTAATAACAACTATCTTATGCCCTTTTTATACTTCTCACTTGATTTATTTTGTGCGCGATTTTTTTGTGACTTCGCATACTTTTTATCAAACAATTTTGAAAACAATTGTTGAATTATTAGGATGATTTTGTAGTTACATTTTTCTAAAATCAATACCGAAATAATTGGATAATTGTGTTGAAATATAATGTGTATAAAAAAGGTTTCTGCGTCAATATTGTCTGAGCACATATGGCGATTTGGTTCGATTGTGATTTATTTTATGTAATTCAATTATCTCCATTATTTGAGTTATTATAAAAATTTAAAAATTGTAGAAATCATTTTTTTTTATGTCCATTGTTTTTTACGCCTAAATCGACAATTTTTAATATTTCAGATATTAGACGATCGATTTATTGATGATGTAATTCGGATCTGGGAGTTCAATTTTTTCATTTCTTGGAAGTTGTCGCTACATCAATAGTCTTTATTTGATTTCAATTCCTAATGGCGCATCTCTATTAAAGATATTCCAGCGTTTAGGACGAAAATGTGCTGCTATTAATCCCGAATTAACGGTATTGCAATACACAACATCCCATGAGAAGATTGCAGTAACCCTAAACGAAGTTGATGATGTCTGAAACATGATAAACTTTCATAGTTGTTTGAAATTAAATATAATCAAATTGAGAGCCACTACAACAAAAATGACTTTTCGCAGCGCGCAAATACACTCTCCGCGGCGCACATTGCACGCTGCGAAATTGCAAGCTGTTGAAAGTTCAAGATTATCCGCAGCGTGCATGCGCACGCTGTTAATACTATTATCAACGGCGTGCATATGTACGCTGTTAATACAACTATCCGCAGCGTGCAATGCACGCCGTTAAAAATCAAAAAAATCTAAATATTAGCGACGTTTTTTGACAATATCGTAGCTAATTTGCGACGGTTAAAACCAAAGACACCGTCGCGCATTTAGCGACGGTTTATAATCCGTCACTAAGTTAACGACGGTGTTTAAATTTAGCGACGGGCACAAAACAGTCGCTACATTTAGCGACGGTTCAATAACCGTCGCTGCATTTTGCGTAAAAATAAAAAAAATTTATAATTTAATAAATTTTAAAAAAAATTACAATACAACTATAATATCTTAACTAACGTTTAAAAATTAACCAAAAATTGAAAAAAAAAATATACCCAAACCGAAATTAAAAACGCATAAGAGAGAAAAGTTTTAAGTGTTATGAAGTAGTATGAGAAAAGTGAAATGAAAATCGGATATTTATAGACAATTTGCGACTATTAGCGACGGTTTTGCATTAACGGTCGCTATTAGCAACAGTTTAAATATAACCGTCTGATTTACGACTATTAACGACGGTTTAATAAAAACCGTATCTTTTAGCGACGGTGATTTGTAAAACCGTCGCCGATTTTAAATCGGCGAGGGTTTTTTGTATACCGTCTCTAAATATAGCGACGGTTATAAAGACCGTCGCAAAGTTAAATTAGCGACGGTTTAACAACCGTCGCTAATTTAAAAATTCACCCATTTTCAACAGCGCGCTTTTAATGCACGTCGTGAATGCATAGAGTATTAACAGCACACATTATTGCACGCTGCGGATAGTATATAATATTACTTTCTGCAGCGTGCTTTTAATGCGCGCCGTTAATCTATATGTTATTAACGGCGCGCATTAAAAGCACGCTGCGGAAAGTATATAATATTTACAGCACACATAAATGCACGATATTTCTAGATGTCCCTACCTCGCTGCAAACGCTTCCCCAAGATCAAAGATGAAGATGGGATAGGAATGCTGGTTCACCTCGTCCAGCCTTACCCGGTAACTATAGAGTTCCCCCACTAACACAACATCCTGTTGTGACACCTTGACAGAGGGAGTTCCCACTCCTCACTCTACTACTTTGAGTACATGTCTCATTTCATGTAGTGAGCTCTATTCGGTTGTATGCACAAGCACCTGCCAACCTGAGTTGAGTAGTGGACTAAGCTTGGGCTTCCACGGGGAAGCGTTTTGGAAACGTTGGAACTCTTCTTTTGTAAAAAACAAGAAGCATTTTAGGTGACATTTCTTACATACTACAACAAAGAAGTCCACTTCCTGGTAGTAAGGGGTTCTCAAGCGTTTACCAACTCTCCGTGGCGGACTTCAAGTCGAAACAATATGTTTTCTGCTCGCCAACTAATCGATCTAGAGGTGTCAGTTGATCAAACGTACCGTGCATTTACTGCACGCCGTTATTTCTGTCAAGTCCAATAATATTAACAGCGCACATATTGATGCACGCCGTTAAAAGTACTATTCGCAGCGTGCTTTTAATGCACGCTGTTGATGATGTGATGCGGAAAGCCATTTTTGTTGTAGCAGTTCCAAAAGATGATCAGAGCCCGGGCAACATAAATGTTGTGAGGTAAATTTTTTGTTTTTGTTTGCATTGTTGTTTTTGTTTGAGTGCAAATTTCAGAATTTGCAAAGTTGATAAATTAGTTTGTGCTTTTTTTAGTAATATTATTATTATTATTGTGCATTACGTGACTATTATTTTTCATTATTGATTGGGTATATTAGTTAATTAATGATATTTAAAATGTGTTATATATTATGGTTCAAGTTAAATTAGCTAAAAGAATTTTGATTTGTTTCCTAATGTATTTTATTGATTTGTATTAAAATGGTTACGTTTGATTTCGATGATGAATTTTGTTCAGATAGAGGCCACGAGCTTGGAGTTGGCACTTTAACCAATTCTATTGATTCTTGGATTCACTACATATGTGGTGTTGGCCAAACATTTAAAGATGCAGCAGAATTCATGATTCGTCTTAAAAATTATGTTATTGCAAGTAGAAGATCTTTTAGTTACAAGAGAAATGACAGTGATAAGATTTTTGTTGTTTGCAGCAAAAAGAATTGTGAGTGAAAAATTTATGCCTCCGAACATAAATTGGACAATTCATTCGGCATAAGAAAGTGTACCCTAAGCCATAGTTGTGGGGATGACAATTTGCGGACTAGAGGTCACCCTAAAGCTGATTCATCTTGGGTAACTAACGTTGTGAAGGAGAAGTTAAGGGGAGAGCCATCATATGGCCCATGTACAATGATGAAGGACATTGAAAGAGATTATGGATTAGAACTTGAGTATCATAAAGTTTGGGCAAGTAAAGAGCTGACAATGCATGATATTCATGAAACTGATAAGGAATCATATGATAAATTACGATGGTATTGTCATGCTGTTAAAGAAACAAATCCCGGGAGTTTTGTTGAATGTGAAATTGATTTGATGACAAACAAATTTAGACGATTATTCATATGTTTTCATGCATGTATTGTTCGTTTTATTAGTGGTTGTCGGCCATTAACATTTTTGGATGAAACTCACATCAAGAACAAGTACAAATGATAAATCGTTGTGGCAAAATATGTGAATGATGATATTTTTACACTTGCGTATGCAGTTGTTGATGTAGTAAATTCTGAAAAATCTTTATCTTTCACCTTCTTCTGCTTCATTTTCTCGAGCATCTCAATCACGTTAATCTATACAAATTTTAAAAAATATTGTTAACTATCCTTTTGATGAAATATTCATTAATTAACATCAACAATGTGTACATGGACATTAGGAGACAAGCAATATATGTCATGCCCATATTTATGCTTTCTATTGCTCAAGTATTGACATATGCATGAATAAGATCATATCATAGGTCGCTGCCAAACAAACAACATAGTAACTCGTGCTCATGCAATATTACGCCATCATCTTGCCAGACTAATCCATTACAAAGCCAAAATAACAAACCTAACAACTCAAATAAACATAAAATGACAAATTATGATTTCAAGAAAAATAAAAAAAAAAATAAAAATATTTTTAGCCCCAAATATCCCCGCAAATGTACTTTTCAATAATTTCTCTTTGTTCCGATGATATCTGGTCATGCTCATTATAGTCTTGTCTTCTTCGAAACTACGAAGATTCCTCTACGGCACTTTCAGCTATACCCTACGGCACTTTTAGCTATACCTTTAATATCAATATCATCGTATATAAAACAAGAAAAGATACAAATACGAAATTCATTAACAAAATTAAAACACTAACAAATCATAAAAAATATAAAATATTTTTAGGTATTGTCAAACATATGCATTTAAATTACGACATCCAAGATGAGTGATGAATGTTGCTTTCTCTTGCGCTTTGGGGCTGTACTAGGGGGTGTCATATAGTCGTGATCTTTTATCTTTTTCAACCGATCTGTTCTTTTTTGAACCGTCTTCACATTAGATGATTTTGGATTATAAATAATATCTCTTTCCCTTCTCCAATTTCAGTACCTACATGATCGTTGTCTCCAGAATTTGTGTTCGTTTCCACTTCATCCACAACCACTCTCACATAACTCTCCACTTTAACGTTGTCTTCTGTGTCCGTTATCACTTTGTTGTCAACCACTTCATTCAAACTTTCAACTGCAGCATCAACATGTCCATCCACATCTTGCTCGGTATGACCTTTATCATACACATGTGTCACATTCTTGAAGATATATCAGGTTGTATCGTCTTCAACCACTTTGTTTTTTCCTTCAACACTTTAATTTCATTTTCAAGCCTTTTTATTTGATCCAACAATTCTGAATCATTGTATCGACAATGAACCTAAAAATATGTGTTAATTAAACATGGTAATTGGTGGAATGATATACTATTAATAAATTGGCTATCATTAATTACAAATGTTTACCCCAATTACAATCCTCTCTATATCATCAACGAGTATTTTTTCCTACTCGAATGGTTTGATCGGCACAATCTAAAAACAATAAAGATAAATTTTTAGTTTTATTAATTCATTTACACAAAACTATAGAATGATATAGATTAAATTGCGCAAACCTTGTTTGATCTCACAGCCATTAATGCAGCCTCTGCACCTTTAGGATTCACGTGAATCTTGCTCTCTCCCCACTTGAATAAATGAGGAAAGCAATGTAAAACACGAGGCTCCCCAAGCATAGGAACTCTTTTATAGACCCAAGGCTATACAAATAAAATGATTATCATTTACTACAAACAACAAGAACATATATAAGCTTGAAAAATAGAAAGAAAATGACATCAATCCAACTATGCAACATCCCATATACTTATTATCTTTTTTTTCCCACTTTAGAGAATTCGAGATGGTCTTCAATTTCATCACACAAAAACCTAAAGGTTGCATCTCCCCAACCATATCCAAAAAATGTTTCCAAATTGTCCAAGTATGAGAAAATAAACTTTGGTGTGCCAAAATTACTAATAGGAAATATAACACAATTAAAAAGCAGCAAAATAAAAAATCTGAAAAAATATCAATTTCAAGCTCATTCTTTGCCAACTCAAATATTTCTCGATGGTCACATTTTTCTTAACACAATTCACTCCTTTGAAATTACGCTGAAGGAAGTTAAAACCCAACTTTAAATCGATGTTAACCGGCGGACTAACGCTAGACAAATCTATAACGATAGAGAAATCTCTAGAAATGAATGACATCATGGTATTTCTTCCAAAACAAAAGCTTTAGTTCTCTACTTCAAAACATTTAAGTATTACATGGACTCTTGAGGTGCTTATAGAACGTTTTTGGATCTTCAACCAAGGTGCAAGAGGTGAAACCTCTATCTTTTTAATTGTAATTCATATAATTTGGGAACCAATTGCTCCATTACAGATCAAAAATTTGTTGGAGAACACTTTGAATAACCTTTTTTTACACTTGGTCCAATATCTCCTTCATTATCATGAGTATTTTTTTAGTCTTCGTCATTTCTAATCCACATAAAAAAAATTACAATGTTAACCGTGAAATAATTTAGTAATGTTACAAATATATAATAATTCACAAAAAGTCACAGTAATATGACAGAAAATATATAGACAACTAATCAAAAAAATTATTCGGTAAAAATATAAATAACTCACGAAATTAGACAAATAAGTCGATAAAAACATGAACAACTAATCTCACATAAGTATATCACGAAATTAGATAATGATCTTACATGCGAAAACTAATATCACATAACTATCATTCTAAGCATATTCTCTAAATTAACTCATTCTTTCAAACCAAACTTGTTCCCAAAATCATGGACATTAATGTCAGCATTCGGTAAAAATAACAAATTCAAGTTCAGAATAATGCGCTAAAATTTATTAACAAAAAAATAATACTAAATTGGATTTAATCAAGCATATTACCTTGTTCAAAATTCTTTGCGCAAATTGTGTTTGCCTGAGAAAATTCTGTGGCGTAAATTCAAGTTTCTTTGCGCAAATCATAGCTCTAAACTTTGCTTGCTGCCTTCTTGAACTCTTTCACTTCCAATGGTTTTTTTCGAGGCCCTAAACTTGTGTCGATGGTATTTAAAGAGAAAAATGGTTTTCGCAGATCTAAAACTGTGCCGATGTTTTTTTTTGGGGCCGAGCAAATTTTTAAGAAAAAAATTGTTTAGGACAACAACGAAGAAAGAAGGACGTGAAAGGGTTCGAGAACAAATGGCGAGTAGGAAAGGGAAGTAAAAAAGCGTGAGTTGGTGTTACAGAAGACAGTTTCAGAGGGAAGGGGAATAAGAAGGGGGAGGCCACTCATTAATAATTGGGATTTAAATTTTTTTTAAAAAAATTGGAAAAGGGTAAAAATGTCAAAATGGATGAAAGAGAGAGTAGAAATCAATTTGGACTTTTGTTAAGTATTAAAAAAAACAGATGGCTCCTGAATCTTAAATAAAAATGTAAAGATGTATATTTCTCGAAATTATCGAAAAATGTAAGCGTTGTCATATCTNTAACCATGTGAATTGTAGGACCGAGTGCTTGCCGCTTTATCAAAAGCTATAGCTAGTGGTAATGGTGCAACTCAAATTTTTTAAACCACACAGCAGCTCAAGCACCACAGTTCGATCGTTCTACTAAGCAGAGACAATTATTGCACCCAACAATCTCCCTCCCAATAATTGCACTCATTGCAATCAATAGGAATCGAACATGTGACCTTGGCTCTGATGCCAATTGTAGTACCGAGGCCTTTAGCTTGGCAATAGGTTTAGTCTTCCTTCCCCTTCGAACTTGGCAGATAATCGTGACAAGCCTCGCATTGAAGCAAGTTCTATAACTGGATCGCAGGCATAAACACTGGAAGGCGATGGAACTAAACTAGCTTAGGCTCTTTCCCTTGCGGCAGGCTCGAGATACGAATTCCATTCATTGTAATGAATAGAACGACTGCACTCCACGAATAAACAGTTCGGATGAAATAGCTTAAAAAAGCTAAAGAGTAACTGCTTTTTTTACTTACCACACATTCTTTGCTAGCAAATGAAAAAAACCTGCTTTTCTTTTCTCCAGCACTCCCGTACAGTAACGGGATATTAGGGTAGCCACAGGTAATAGAAACTAGTCTTTTGGAATAAAAACCTGTTTGTTTCATTGCCTACCCAACTAGTTTAGGTAATGTGATATTTATCATCACATCACAAAACAATAGTGAAAAAGGCACACTTCCTTTGGATAACTTTGAGTTATCTGTTCATGGTCTGCTCGTCTTATACAGATAAAAGGAAGTATGAGACAAGCCATACTCGTAACCCGTAGCTTGCCGCTTTACCAAAAGTTATAGTTGGTGGTAATGGTACAACTCAAATCTTTTAAACCGCACAGCAGCTCAAGAATCACGGTTCGATCGCTCTACCAAGTAGGAACAATTATTGCACCATGAATAACATAAACAAAGCCTCGATACCCGAACTTGAATCCATAATGCATTCACAAAGGAAGTTATATAATATTTAAGGAGAAACTGTCAAATCCGTTCGTCGTAGATCGTAATGTTTTTAATTTTTTTGTATATAATTTGTCAAAATTTAGTTATAGCACCATATCAATATTATATACTTAGGGGGAAATTGTCAAACCGGTCATCATAAATTATATTATTTTAAGTAAAAATAATTTTATTATTATTGAAGACATTGAAAATGATGGATTTAAATGTTCTTTAAAAAGTCAAATCATTTGATATATTCGCACAAGGAACCCCCTTAGTTTTTTTTTTGTTTGAAGAACGACATAAAAAATTATTATTTTTCCCCTTTTCAACACAAACAAATACAATAATATTCGTGGGAGTGGAACCCATTTTTAGGGCCAAAATTTAAGCCACCATTTTTATAATCTTTTTTTAAAATATTTTCTGCGACCTGCTATGAAGATATGAATTTACTCTAGTCAAATTAAAAAATTATCAGAATATGTAATAGTAAATTTATCAAAACTTTATTAGTCACAGCTCATTTAATATTTTACAATAAAAGTTTATAAATTTTTAGGGCCTTTCCTGTTAGTAAAGTTAATTGATTCCTCAAAAATTGAACCACCATACTTATACTTTGTGGTATCGGATAAAATCGCAAAACCACCCTCTATATAATTTTTATTGGTTTATAAGCCTTTATGTTCCTAATGTGCATACCCACCTCTTGTTTCTTTTATATTTCTCACATTTTTTTTACCTAAATATCTCATTTAACCATTTTTAACTTTAATCTATTTTTTTATTTTGTTCACAACTTTCTTTGTCATTGTAATTAATTTATTCATTATTTTGAGAATAATTACATAAATAATATAATCATCGATATATTTTATACTTTTATTGCATTTTATAAATTTTCAGAACAATTTTATAAACTGTAATTAAGTTATTTATTATTTTGAGATAAAATATATGCCATATTATGGCCAACAAAAAACTCGAAAATCCAAGTTATTAAGATTTTTTTCGTCCCGACCAATGTTGGGAGAGCGATCAAGAAACTAATATCTACCCTACAGATTCTCGAATTAATTAATTTAATAAATTTTAAAAAAAATTAAGAAAAAATTATAATATTATCAACACATTGGGTTGGGAGATTGCAATTTTAAATAAAATTGTAGTGCTCAAATATCAGTACATGTAAATCTCATGCATGATTGAAATTATTTATTTATTTAATTAATAATTTAGGTGATACATGCTTTGTGTTTAAATTATTTTAAACGTATGTATATTTATTTTTATGCAATTTATAATATTTTCTAGAGTTTTAGTTTTTCAGGCAAATATTCGATATCAGATCGAGAAAAGAGATCGGAAACGATTGATGCGCTAAAATTTAATTTTATATTTTTATTTTAATTCAAGAAATTAAGTATTTTAAATAATTTATGAATTTTTGTGTTTAAAGGACAAATTTAATTTATCGAGTGAAATAAAAGAATGTTAAACTTTTTTATTAGCAAAATTTGAAAGTAGGGGATTTAAATCCTTTCACTCGAGATATAATATTTTTAATAATTACTTTATGTCTTTATCAATTAAATTGATTAGTATTTAATTTATTAATGAAATTTAGGATTTTAAGAATTCTTAAATTGCCATGCTTCAAAAACTGTGGAGTTTAATTATTATTCATGACAAATAAAATTTTGGGAATTGATAAAAAATACCTAGTAAACGTTTTTTTTTTTGGTATTATATAGGAGGAGTAACCCTAATTTCTACCCCTCATCTCACGCCACACATACTAGCCGCGCGCACACACAAAACCGTGGGAGTCTAACCTAGCGTTTGGAGTTTTTGGCTTCCCCTCCTAGCAGCCACCTTACCGAAGCCTTCACCCTATGTTCCTTGATTATTTTCATCACTTTTGGAGCAAGATAACGCAGCAAACCGTTCTCCGTTCGGTCTCCGTCTTCCCCCACATCGATATTCTATAATTCAGGTGTTTAAAACACAAAAACATGTCTAAACCCTTCTTTGACACATCGATCATGTTATATACTGTATTTTGACATGAAATATGCATGAAAGTTCGTTGGTTTGATTATATGAATGATAGAAGGTTACCAATATCGTTTTTGATACATAATACATATGAACTTCCACGTTTTCTTGAGTTTTTTATCGCATGCTTTGCTGGACCGATCCGAAATCATGCTGCTGCGTATGATTGTGTTATGGGGTGTTTTTAGATGTTAGTAAGTGGTCCGAGATGGGCCAATAGGCTTCTGGTACAGCAGAAGTCGTAGGAAGCAACATTGGCTGATCGTAGAGGGATCGCGACTTCGGACGTGCAGTTCGTTGCATGGCTGGACCAGGGCTGGTGGCTAGGGTCTAGGCAGGGTCTTAGGGTCCCGGGTTAAGCCTGGTCTTAGTCGCTTAGAGTCTGGTTGGACAGCAAGGGGGGTGGTGTTGATATTTGGTCGTGCGCATGTGAGGGGGTCGCGCATGGGGGCTCCCAGCTTGGGGTGGTTCCTGGCTAGTGTGTGAGTCGTTGGCTGGAAAGGGTCAAACCAGAGTCTTAAGTGATGTCTAAGGGTCGAGTCTGGGGCTTGGTTTTAGTTGTAATTGGTAGGCAGTCGTACGGAACGTATACCTGTCATAGTGTCATTCTTTGGGCAGCTTGTGTTCGATGGATTTTTGTGCATGGTTTAAGGTTCAGTCATGGTTCGGGGTTGGTTTAGAGCCTTGGATAGTAGGTTCGCGTGTGGGTCGAGTCTCGAGTCGATTGGTACGTTCTAAGTGGTTCTATTTAATTCGGGAGTCGTACGTGTCTGAATGCATCTTTAGGAGCTGTTTTGGATATTATTTGAGGATGTTGGCGCAGCATGTCCGGGACGAACCAACGAGGTCCACGATATTCGTAAGTATGCGTGACATGCAAAATAATTATTTTTGAGGTATGTGATTTGTCTCATAGCCAATTACGTACTACTTGTTATTCACGGTTTATGAATGTTGTATCTTTAGACTCACTAGACTTGATCGATGTAGATTATGTATATGAGGAGACGAGAGGTGGTGACCAATGAGCAGGCTCGGACCAGTGGCAGTACAAACTTGAGGACCTTGTAGATCATGATATTTTACTTATGCACGATTTAAAACTATTTACTCTGATTTTTATACATTAGTATTGGTGGCAAGCTTGTTGAAACTTTTTATGTTATGTTAGAATTTTTCAAATTAAATTAACCGTTATTAATATGAGATTTTTATGATTGTGGTATTCAAACGTTGAGCTTTACTATTAACTTTATTTTAAAATGCGTGGTGACCATTATTTTATTTTAAGAACTATGCTTATAATAAAATATGTAACAAGAAAATTTTAAATTTTTTCACAAATTTTAAAGTAGTATTATTTTAAATCACAGGTCGTCACAAAAATAATGTTGGGTAGAAACTTACATAGAAATTGACTAACAAATTTAAAAGAAGTTAGCTCATAGATGACGATTTTATGACTTAAAGAAAATGTTTAACTAATCATCCAAATTTAAAAATTCTCATAGATAAATATTATAATTCAAATAAAATTACACGAAACTAAAGAGAATTTATAAATAATTTTCGAGATATCGTCTCCCTTCCCGACAACATCCCAAAATTTGATAAATTTTCCGAGACTTAGTGTTCTTTTGTGTCGAGACTTTGGGCAAAAAGGTGAGAAAAATATTAAAAAAAAAACATTAATACACACAACAAAGAACACATGGGCTAATAAGCAAATAAAAATTATAAAGGGGTTTTATTGTCCTTAAACAATAACACCAGGGGTATATTTGTAATTTGCCCTATGTCAGTGTCGGTCAGCGAAATTGGAATTAGTTAAACTAAAATCACATATTATGTAGTCAATAAAATTGAATGTGAACCTTAATTAAGTATTTTCTTGGAGTGAAGTTTTATTTAATAAAGGCAAAAATTTGTGTGAGACGGTCTCACGGGTCGTATTTTGTGAGACGAATTTTTTATTTGGGTCATCTATGAAAAAGTAGNTTGGGTCATCCATGAAAAAGTATTACTTTTTATGTTATGAATATTATTTTTTATTGTGAATATTGGTAGAGTTGACCCATTTATGTAATTAATTCATACGATCGAACCTTAAAAGATTTTGTTGATTCTGTATTAGAAAATGTGAATTAAATTTCGTAATAATATCATATTTCAACGATGAATTATTGCCTCATTTGACCATCTGTATTCCATTTATTAAAAAATTATGGTTTTGAATTTTTGTGCTAATTAGTTAAAATATTAATTTATTTACTAGTGATTTATTTTTTTTATTTTCTGGATTTAGTGGCATAATTTGCCACAACCATGTTTTTGGACAATTTGTCTAATTTGCATACAAAATTGAAGTCTAAGCGACGCTATGAAAGCGTATTATTATTTGTAATATTTGAAAAATAAAAAAATTAAGTTTGGATAGTCTCAATTTTATTTTATTTTTTCATATAATTTATTAGGCTAGATTGGATGCGAAGTGTTAACTATAATTATTTTTAATTAATGAAAACTAAATATTAATAAATATTTGTTTCTAAAATGAAGTAATATGGATATAATTAAAAAATTATTATTAAAACTTAGAAATGTGGCTTGATTTTTCAATAAAGTTCCCTTGATTGATCTTTTTCTCCATGGCCTTACTTATCCTTGAAATAAATATTAACTATAACAATGTAAGATTAGAGGGTCTTAATTTTGAATTCTTTTTACTTTTCCCAAAAGATCCCTAATTCTTTAAAACTTTTGATAGGATCGGTTAAGAGGTGAAATAGTATTTAAAAGGGGGTAAAATAAACACTTAACGATTTTCACAGCTTTTTCAAATATTGAGTCAGTTTAGTGATAAACATGAATCAATTTAGTGATAAACTGATACTCGGAAATCTTGTAAATCGATATCAGTCAGTTAACAAGTAATGTGCCGAAATAAACTGACTGAAAGATAGAATATAAACTGAAATAAGAACACAAAGATTTTATGGATGTTCGGAGATTTCAATCGCTCCTACGTCACCCTTTCTATCACAAGGATATGATTTTTACTAAAAGATTTTGATCGATACAAACAATTGCAAAGACCCACTTCAGTCTTGGACTTAACACTGTCAAACTGAAACTCTTAGTTTACAAAAGAAATTCTCAGTATTCAACCGGACTTGAAAAAGATTTAGCTCAACTGATCTCTTTAAGATCAAGTTTTACAACAGCAAAGATTTGTACTAGAAAGCTCGAAGTATAGCCTGAATACTATCAGTAAATACGATAAGTGTGAGCTTTGAATCTTAGTATAATTTCAGCAGAGTGATTGAAAGTAAGTCAGATATGTTTTTGTTGCTTCGTCTCTACTATTTATAGGCTTCTCTTCCAACGATAACAATTAATACAATTTGAATATTTTTTATCCGTTGTTCCCACGTCAACATTCCTCTGACATTCATACACTGCAGCTTTTTCTGAAATGCGGCACTCCCACTATTAGTTTCAGTTTGCTTTGTATTGTTGTCGGTTGAACGTCCTTATTCTTGACGTGTTCAGTTGAAAGATCAGCTGATAAGCTTACAACTGTTTGTAGCGACAGTCAGTTGTCCGCATAGTTCAGTCCAGCTGGTTCAGTTGCCCTTGATTATCTTCGCAATAATCTTCAGTTAAGGAAACTGTCAGTTTGCATATTTTGATCAGTTATCGCCAGTCTTGTCGATCAGTTAGTTCGATCTAATAAACGTTCAGTTTGTCAAACCACCGAAATTTAGTTTCCAACAATTTCTCCCTTTTAGGTGTTTGACAAAACTTAGAATAAGTGAACTGATCAACTGAATACCTTGTAGATAAAATAATTTCTTTATTGACAACTCTTCCAATGTACAGATTCATACAAAGAATGAAAGAATAAAGAATCTTGTAACTGATCTAAAAAAAATTCCAAAAATCTATCAAATCTGTTGATCTTTATGTTCCCCTTTTTCCCCTTTTTGTCAAACATATCAACCTTTTTGGATAAGATACGAACATCCGAGTCGACGTCTGACACAACATTTAGTACGATGTCTTGTAACAAATCCATTCTTTTGGAAACAGACTTTTCCAGAAAGTCAAGGCGTCTTCAAAATAAAGCTTGGGTCTGAAAGTGAGCTTCAGTCAATGCTTTGTCTTTTTTAATTTCATCTATCTGAAAGAATAGAGATGTCACATCTTTTTGAATTTGTTGTAGTCTCCATGTGGTAAACTCATTGGAAGAGGTGAACTTCATCTGAAGCGCGAATTGGGTAGACTGAATATTAGAAATGGCAATCATCATACTGGTAAGGTTGTTCTGAATCGATTGAATTTCTTCAAATAAGGATTAAGGTTCCATTGATCCACCAGGAGACATGGCTCCAAAGGTTTCTGGTTCTTGTTCCCTGTTTCCTTGATTGAAGAAAACCAGAGCCCTGTCAGTTGATTCAGTTTCGAGTGTCACCATTTCTGAATCATGTTCTAGTATGGCTTCCTGTTGAAGCTGTGGAGGAGAAGGAAGATTCGGAACAACAGATGTAACAGTTGGTTCTTCAGTTTGTAAGTCAGCTTGTTGAGAAACTGGTTCTTTAGTTGGTTGAACAACTGAACCTTTGACTTGCTCTTCAGCTCGCACTTCTTCAGTTGGTGCCGAGTGCAGCTGAGCTTGTTCAGTTTCTTCAAAAACTTCATGTTCCGTCATGTTAGCTGACTGAACTGACTCTTCAGAAAAAATAGCCTGCTCGGCTAGTTGTTCAGTAACAAAAGTAGCCTTTTCAGCTGGTTCTTCAGTTCCAAAAATTTCTTCAACTACTTTAGATGTTTCCAGCTAGATATAAGTGGAAACTGATTTGATGACCTCATCGATATTTGCCAATGACAGCTCAGCATTAGAATAAAGCTTAGTATCTGCAGTTGAGGATGAAGGAGCAGTAGATGATGGTTGCTCAACCTTTGAAGAAGGATAAGTTCCTTGCTGAGAGGATTCAGCAACTGAGTCCTTGGATGGCTCTTGCTATTGAACTGATTGTTCTGCTTGTTCTGCCAATGAACGATCATTAGAACTTGCTGGAATATTCAGTTCTTGGTCCAGTTCCCACTGTTTAATCACCATCTATAGTGTAATGAGATCTGAGTCCAGCTGATCATGAACTACTTTATCATTAAAGGCATTTGAACCTGGTAGGATCATAGTTTTGCCTTAGCTGAACAATCATCTGACTTAACTTCTTAGCACGGATTTGATCAAAGAAATATTTCTTCCCTTGAAAAGCTTGACGAATTGTAGCAGCTTTGACCATCTTCAGAACAATAGTTTCCAGGTCAACAAATTTCTTCAAAACTGACTTATTCTCTAGTTGTGTAATGACCCGAATTCGTATTTTGAATGAAGTATTAATTAAGAGATAATTAAAGAGTTGTTAATTAAGTATTATTAACGAATTGATAATTTGGGATTAATCTGTTGGATCCACCGAATTTTAAATGGATAACCCGATCTACTTCCGATTACGTTATCTCGAGAAATCCAACCAGACGAATGAGATTCTGACGCATGGCAGATAAGATTGATTCGGATTTCTGAAATAGTTCGGATGCAGCCTATAAATGGAAGCCGAATTCTTTTGTTTCCTACACCGCATCCTTCAGAGAGAGAGTTATAGTCTTTTACCTTAGGTTTTCTAGCCAGTTTCTAGGGCACTTTGGTGTCGGAAAGTTTCGGAGCTAGTGTCGACCCGAGGGGGGGTCGGTGAGCTGAGATCGAGACATCATCAGCGGGCTGACGACGGACGTAGGTATAATCCTAAAGCCTTTAGGAAGAGCTTTATAGCATGTTTGGTAATTCAGAATCTGGTTTGATAGGGATTTCATATTGTTGGTATTGTCTAGGTTAAGAGCTTTCTGTCAGATTGTTTAGTAAAGTACGCGATGTACTGACTGAGATATCCAAGCGTAGTATACACACTTATATGCTGCATTTTTACGTGTTGCATTATACATGTTTTACTGCTTTGGCATATTATGCATGACATATCATGTTGAGCCTGATATCTTTTGAGATATACCTCGTTTGTTGGGGCGGCTCAGCCCTATTCTGTATTGTGGACGATGGGGCATCGAGAGCTACAGTGTCCGACGGGACCCGCGGGCTCTGATGACCTGGACATTGTAGGTCCACGTCTTGATGATGAGTGTGGGAGCCAAAACATGCCTAGGGCAGATCAGAGACTACACACTCAGGCGCCTCTAGACTGAGCATGAGATTCTTGACTTGATCCTTGATATCCGAGCATATTGCATTTCGCATGCATCATATCAGTTTGTATACTCGTACATTCTCGTATTGGGCGATTGTCGCTCACGTCCTTGTTTTCATCTTGGGCACCCCATTCCACGGGGCAGGTCTTAGGTTGGACGGTTCGGACGACCAGGGCAGTGGCTAGAGCAGTTGAGTTTTCGGTGGTGATCCAGTGGAGGTTTTATGTGGTTCATCGTTTTATTGTTTAGAATTATGTTTCGATATGGTTGTATTAATGTTTAAGACTGCTGTTGTTTGCTCTGTCTTAATTTGGGTTGTAAGATGATTAAGTATTTGGTTTCCGCTGTTTAATTGTTGTTATTAAGTTTTAATGTTGCATGCTTAATAGTCTGTTTAGTAGTGGCTCGGGTAAGGACGCTACATTTGGTGGTATCAGAGCATGCGAAGATTTTTGGGACATTAGTAATTCTGTTTTGAGGATTTAGTGGTTGATTTTGGTTTCCTTTCAGATGTCAGGAGACGGAAGCAGTCACGGAAGTGTGGGACATGGTCGTTATGGCGACGATGAGGCTGGCCGAGAACATCGTCGTAGAGATCGTGACGGAAGGCGTCACCGAGATCATGATGAAAGGAGACGTAGGAACCGTGTCAACATTATGGATTTCATGAAGATTGGACCTCCACCGTTGACTAGAGATGAGAATGCTGATGTTGCTGAAGCTTGGGTCGATATCATGGAGCAGTGTTTTCGAGTGCTGCACTATGACGAAGACGAGAAGATGGAGGTAGCTGATTTCATGATCCAAGGAAAAGCTCGGAAATGGTGGAAACCTGTTTCTGCCATTCTAGTTCAACAGCATGGGCGGATTCGTTGGGAACATTTTCGTCAGGCCTTCATCAATCATCACTTTCCGCCAGCTCTTCGTCAGGCGAAGGAGATGGAACTGTTGACCATTAAGCAAGGAGATTCGAGCATTGAGGATTACCAAAAGCGTTTTACGGATCTGTTGCCGTACGCTCCTCACATCAGTGAGAATTCTGCAGCCAAATATTCTCACTTTTTGAATGGTTTGAACCAGGAGATTTTTGATCGGGTTTCAGTCTGTGACGATCCTACTTCGTACGAAGGATTAGTGAATCGTTGTCGTCAAGCAAAGATCAGTATTGCTAGGAGGAAGGCTATGCAAGCTAGCAAAAGTTCTAGTTCGTTGGGACCGAGGGGTCAGTCTTTCAAGAAGTCTGCATCTTCTTCTTCCGGTTCTGGAGGGCTGTACAGCTTTGATAGGAAAAAGCTGCAATGTGGCCACTGTGGAGGAAATCACCAGACGGAAAATTGTCGAAAAGTAACAGGTGCTTGTTTCAACTGTAGCGGTTGTGGTCACATGAAGAGGGATTGCCCTAATTTGGAGAAGCAGAGTGTAGGCGGAGGTTCTATGGCAGGGTCTTACAGTGGAAAACAGTTTGAGGCCACTGTGCAACAGAAAGGTTTTCCTGCTCAAGGTTCTCGTCGTGGTGGAATATCACAAGGATCTCAGCAACGTTCACGAGTTCAAGGGCAAGTGTTTGCCCTAAACCAAGAACAAGCTGAGGAGCAAAACGAGAGAGTCATTGCAGGTAATTTTATCTTATGTGGTATTCCTGCATATGTATTAATTGACACTGGGGCATCGCATTCATTCAGAGCATCAATGTTTGTTAAGAAGCATAAACTACCCTACGTGTCATTAGATATTTTGATGTCGGTGTCTACACCGATGGGACAAGAGGTTTTAGCTAAGCGACTTGTAGTAGACTGTTTGTTAGAGTTTGAGGGAAAATACTTGTCTGCCAATTTGATGATATTGGCTATGGAAGATTTCGATTGTATTATGGGAATCGACCTATTGACTAAGTATAGAGCGACGGTAGATTGTTATCAACGTCTCGTTCAGTTTCGTCCAGAAGGAGACGAGAATTGGTTTTTCTTTGGCGAGGGAGCTTGACCTCCAATGCCAGTAGTGTCTGCTATAAAGGCACAACGGGCTTTAGCGAAAGGAGGAGAAGGATACCTCATTTATGCTGTTGACGTATCGAAGGATGTGATCGACGTGAAGAACATTCCAGTTGTCGATGAATTTCCTGATGTTTTCCCAGATGAGATTCCTGGATTTCCTCCGGAGAGGGAAGTGGAAGCGGAGATAGAGTTGATACCAGGAACCGCACCTATCTCCAGAGCGCCTTATAGATTGGCACCAACGGAGATGAAAGAGTTGAAGCAACAGTTACAAGATCTTCTTGACAAGGGGTACGTTAGACCCAGTGTGTCTCCTTGGGGAGCACCAGTGTTGTTCGTTAAAAAGAAAGATGGGTCTATGCGGCTTTGCATAGATTATAGACAGTTGAACCGAGTAACAGTCAAGAATAAATATCCGTTACCACGGATTGATGACTTGTTTGATCAACTGCAAGGAACTTCAGTGTACTCGAAGATCGATTTACAGTCTGGGTATCATCAACTTCGAGTTCATCAACGTGATATCCCCAAGACTGCATTTCGAACAAGGTATGGGCATTACGAGTTTCTCGTGATGCCGTTTGGTTTGACGAATGCTCCAGCAGTATTTATGGATTTGATGAACCGAGAATTCCAGGAGTATCTTGACAAGTTTGTCATTGTCTTTATTGATGACATACTGGTATACTCTCGTAGTCTTGAAGAGCATGCACAACATTTAAGGATTGTGTTGCTAACCTTAAAGAATCACCAACTGTATGCTAAGTTGAACAAGTGCGAGTTTTGGCTCGACAGAGTTGTCTTCTTAGGACATGTTATATACAAAGATTGGATATCAGTGGATCCTAGCAAGATCGAAGCAGTGTTGAGTTGGGCACGGCCGGAATCAGCTCAAGAGATAAGAAGTTTTCTAGGTTTGGCAGGATATTACCGGAGATTTATCTCAGGATTTTCTCAGATTGCCAAACCATTGACACAGCTGACGTGTAAGAATGTGCAGTTCGAATGGACACATGATTGTGAAAATAGTTTCAATGAATTGCGTCAACGTTTGACAACTGCACCAGTTTTAGCTCTTCCATCTGGATCAGGAGGGTACATTGTGTACACTGATGCATCACTTCTAGGACTTGGGTGTGTTTTAACCCACAATGGTCATGTGATTGCATATGCATCAAGACAGTTGAAGAAGCATGAAGAGAATTATCCAGTTCATGATCTGGAATTAGCAGCGATTGTGTTTGCTTTGAAGATCTGGCGACATTATCTCTACGGAGAGAGATTTGAGATTTTTACAGATCACAAGAGTTTGAAGTATATCTTCACTCAAGCAGAGTTGAATATGCGCCAAAGAAGATGGATGGATTTGTTAAAGGATTATTATTGCGAAATCACGTATCATCCAAGATCAGCGAATCTTACAGCTGATGCTCTTAGTCGCAAGGTGAGATTATCTGCATTTCAGACAAGTTTCATATCAAGTGTAATCCAAGATTGTTGTTCTCTGGGATTTCACTTCCAGCATAAGAAAGGAATGGAACACATTCGAGTAACCAGCATTTTATCTGAACCGAAGTTGTATGCCAAAATCAGAGAAGCTCAGTTTTCGAACCCGAAAGTGAAAAAGTTAGCAAGGTTAGCTAATGGAGACAACACATCTGGTTTTGCATTCCAAACAGATGGAACCTTGTGTCTGTCAGGAAGAATCGTAGTTCCAGAAGATTCTGAATTAAGAGACGAGATTTTATCTCAAGCCCATAGGAGTAAGTTGAGTATCCACCCTGGAAGTATGAAAATGTATAAGGATTTGAAGACCAGGTTTTGGTGGAAAGGTATGAAGAAAAGTGTTTACCAGTTTGTAGCCCATTGTTTGGTTTGTCAGCAAGTGAAAGCTGAACATCGACGACCAGGAGGATTACTTCAGAATCTTGCTATCCCTGAGTGGAAGTTGGAGCATGTGACGATGGATTTTGTCACCCACTTGCCGTTGTCTTCTAAGAATTGTGATGCCATTTGGGTTATTGTGGACCGACTGACTAAGTCAATACATTTCATTCCGTATAGTCGGGAATATAGTTTCGATCGCATGGCAAGACTATACATCCAACAGATTCTTAAATATCATGGTGTACCAACAAGTATAGTCAGTGACAGAGATCCACGTTTTACCTCAAGGTTCTGGGGAAGTTTTCAAAAAGCGTTGGGAACGACATTGAGTTTGAGTACTGCCTATCATCCAGAGACCGATGGTCTGTCTGAGAGGACTATTCAGACACTCGAGGATATGTTGCGTGCTTGTGCTTTGGATTTTGGACCAGCATGGCATGATCATCTGCCGCTTGTGGAGTTTGCATATAACAATAGCTACCACAGCAGCATTGGTATGGCTCCATTCGAAGCATTATATGGTAGACGTTGTCGTACTCCATTGTTTTGGGACGAAGTAGGAGAACGACAAGTGCAAGGACCTGAATTAGTGCAACAAGCGATTGACGTAGTGGAATTGGTTAAAAAGAGAATTAAAGCTGCACAAGATCGTCAATCGAGTTACGCGATTACCAAGGGTAGACCTCTACAGTTTCAGTCAGGGGAAAAAGTTTCCTTAAAGTTTCACCATTTCGCAGGGTGATGAGATTTGGACTCAAGGGAAAATTAGCCCCAAGATTCATCGGACCTTTTGAGATCTTGGAATGTGTTGGAAATTTGGCATATCGATTGGCTTTGCCGCCGTATCTGTCTAGCATTCATAATGTCTTTCATGTATCTTTGCTACGACGGTATGTAGCAGATGAATCGCAAATTCTTGGTCCGACAGATGTTCAACTTGAAGAAGACTTGACTTATGTCGAGCAGCCACTTTTAATCCTAGGTAGGAAAGAGAAAAAGCTCAGAAACAAGACCATTCCACTTGTTTTAGTGCAATGGCAACGCCGAGGTACTGCAGAGGCGACGTGGGAGTTAGAGAGTCGTATGCGCTCAGAGTATCCGCATTTGTTTTGAGTTGTATCTTTGTAATCATGAGTTGTAATTTATTCAGTTGTTTTGTACTTCAGTTCTGATTTCGAGGACGAAATCTTTTTAAGGAGAGGAGGATGTAATGACCCGAATCCATATTTTGAATGAAGTATTAATTAAGAGATAATTAAAGAGTTGTTAATTAAGTATTATTAACGAATTGATAATTTGAGATTAATCTGTTGGATCCACCGAATTTTAAATGGATAACTCGATTTACTTCCGATTAAGTTATCTCGAGAAATCCAACCAGACGAATGAGATTCTGACACGTGTCAGATAAAATTGATTCGGATTTCTGAAATAGTCCGGATGCAGCCTATAAATGGAAGCCGAATTCTTTTGTTTCCTACACTGCATCCTTCAGAGAGAGAGTTATAGTCTTTTACCTTAGGTTTTCTAGCCAGTTTCTAGGGCACTTTGGTGTCGGAAAGTTTCGGAGCTAGTGTCGACTCGAGGGGGGGTCGGTGAGCTAAGATCGAGACATCATCAGCGGGCTGACGACGGACGCATGTATAATCCTAAAGCCTTTAGGAAGAACTTTATAGCATGTTTGGTAATTCAGAATCTGGTTTGATAGTGGTTTCATATTGTTGGTATTGTCTAGGTTAAGAGCTTTCTGTCAGATTGTTTCAGTAAGGTACGTGATGTACTGACTGAGATATCCAAGCGTAGTATACACACATATATGCTGCATATTTATGTGTTGCATTATACATGTTTTACTGCTTTGGCATATTATGCATGACATATCATGTTGAGCCTGATATCTTTTGAGATATACCTCGTTTGTTGGGGCCGCTCAGCCCTATTCTGTATTGTGGACGATGGGGCATCGAGAGCTACAGTGTTCGACGGGACCCGCGGGCTCTGATGACCTGGACATTGTAGGTCCACTTCTTTATGATGAGTGTGGGAGCCGAAACATGCCTAGGGCAGATCAGAGACTACACACTCAGGCGCCTCTAGACTGAGCATGAGATTCTTGACTTGATCCTTGATATCCGAGCATATTGCATTTCGCATGCATCATATCAGTTTGTATACTCGTACATTTTCGTATTGGGCGATTGTCGCTCACGTCCTTGTTTTCATCTTGGGCACCCCATTCCACGGGACAGGTCTTAGGTTGGACGGTTCGGACGACCAGGCCAGTGGCTAGAGCAGTTGAGTTTTCGGTGGTGATCCAGTGGAGGTTTTATGTGGTTCATCGTTTTATCGTTTAGAATTATGTATCGATATGGTTGTATTAATGTTTAAGACTGCTGTTGTTTGCTCTGTTTTAATTTGGGTCGTAAGATGATTAAGTATTTGGTTTCCGCTGTTTAATTGTTATTAAGTTTTAATGTTGCATGCTTAATAGTCTGTTTAGTAGTGGCTTGGGTAAGGGCGCTAAATTTGGTGGTATCAGAGCATGCGAAGATTTTTGGGACATTAGTAATTCTGTTTTGAGGATTTAGAGGTTGATTTTGGTTTTCTTTCAGATGTCAGGAGACGGAAGCAGTCACGGAAGTGTGGGACATGGTCGTTATGGCGACGATGAGGCTGGCCGAGAACATCGTCGTAGAGATCGTGACGGAAGGCGTCACCGAGATCATGATGAAAGGAGACGTAGGAACATTGTCAACATTATGGATTTCATGAAGATTGGACCTCCACCGTTGACTGGAGATGAGAATGCTGATGTTGCTGAAGCTTGGGTCGATATCATGGAGCAGTGTTTTCGAGTGCTGCACTATGACGAAGACGAGAAGATGGAGGTAGCTGATTTCATGATCCAAGGAAAAGCTCGGAAATGGTGGAAACCTGTTTCTGCCATTCTAGTTCA
>NC_133306.1:17881493-17895845 GCF_012295235.1 Primulina huaijiensis
GTCTTAGGTTGGACGGTTCGGACGACCAGGGCAGTGGCTAGAGCAGTTGAGTTTTCGGTGGTGATCCAGTGGAGGTTTTATGTGGTTCATCGTTTTATTGTTTAGAATTATGTTTCGATATGGTTGTATTAATGTTTAAGACTGCTGTTGTTTGCTCTGTTTTAATTTGGGTTGTAAGATGATTAAGTATTTGGTTTCCGCTGTTTAATTGTTGTTATTAAGTTTTAATGTTGCATGCTTAATAGTCTGTTTAGTAGTGGCTCGGGTAAGGGCGCTACAAGTTGCCTGACAAACACCTCAGTTCTTAATCGGACCCATTCATCATAAGATTTGAGATTATTCTCAGAAAATTCATTGATCTCAGTCCAGATAAGATCAATGTGAGTTTGAATCACCTTTGTGAGTCGGGGCTTTTCTGTCATCTTGCCCTTTCCCTTTTTGTCAGTAAGAGCATGAGGGATGTTCAGCCCTGAAGAGGTTGCATCAATGTTTTCTCTGATCACTACCCCCTTGGGTCTGGCAAAAGGTAGAGAAGTTGGGCCAGTGATAGTGAATAGTGGAGCTTGAACTCCAGCAGATTTCTTCTTATCACCAGATTTGGTGATAATATTTTCTTGTTGAGCAGCTGGAGGAGGTAACTGAACCTCAGTTGAAGTTTTGATTGCAACCGCCCTCAGCAGTGTATCCTTGATTGGGAGCCTCGTGCATCCCAATTTTCTTCTTCACCTTCAAAAATTTCTCAGGAGAGATGTCCAGTTTGGGCTTTGGCGGCTAGATAGAATCATACCGAAATGTGAATCTGTGCCTCTTTAAGGAAGCCTCCAGACTAGATACCCGCGCCTTCAATTTCATAGTGGCATCCTATAATAAAAATGGTGTTAAATCATGACTATTCATGGGGATAAAGGGAAGATGATGGAGTAGTGATTACCAAGTCATCCTACATCCTAGGTAGTGAAGAATGCCTCTCTGAGATTGGCGATGCCTTTCAGACTTGTCATTTTCTTTTTGATTTGCACAAAGAAAATGGTTCTCTTTTAACAAGACCTCAATAAAGTCACTTCCAAACCGAATAGAAATGAAATAAATAAAGTAAGGATTAATGGGGGAGCGACTCTGATTTACTGAGGCAAGCTCGTCCTGTAAAATGCTCACTTGAGCCCTCAAAGAAGAAATCTCGGCTAGTGACGAGGAATTCAGCAAACGGAGGCTTTCAAGCCAGAGTGCGTCAGGTTGCTTATTAGTTTTCTACGCTGGGTAAAAAAGTGAAATAAGAATGGGTACCATTTTGGCTAAGTTCATGGCCTGTCTTCCCTGTATCTTGTTCTCATCGTCACCCCTTTCATCCCTACCAAGCGGTATGAGTCTCCTATGAAGAGAGAAATGAATTGTTTTATTCCGGGATGCCTTCCTTGTTTAATGGACATGAAAGCCCAGAAGAAGGGGGTTGTTCTTGCTTGTCAAAGGAGCGGAGTAATTTTACTGTTTTTGTCTGTAGATCATCGAGCTCTGTGCTAGTTTCTATACTTCTTTTTCTCCAAAAATATTCCTGACCAGGTAGTTAGAGAGATCGGTGGCATTAGTGGGGTTAAACATACTCATGATCTTGGTATGTCGGTATTACTCTTTTGCACCAACAGGTCAATAAGCAAACCTATAGCTACGTAGTGGATCGAGTCAGAAGAAGGAGTGGAAAGTAAGAGAACGGGATCGAGTTACTACGTTCCTTATACATCTGTTATTTCTAGTAGATTTAGTGGTAAATGAGTTTGATGACCGAGTAGGTGTATCGAGAACAACTTTCTCAATCTTCAATATCTTAAAATTCACCGTTCACTGGTCCACTAAAAGCCTTTCCTCTACCACCAGCGACAACTAAGGCTTCATCCCAATCATTTTCTCTTTTTTACTTCTGGGGCTCCTTGAGTGGTGAATGTGTCTGCGTCTTTCTTCGGTGAGCGCAGTCTCTGATTATTTCTTTTTCCCTTGAGGATTTGAAGTGTAATAAGTGGGTGGTGTCAGGGCCCTTTCCTTTTACTTTACTTTAGCCTTTTAAATTCATGCAGCAGATTTCTCTTTTCTAGGATTGCAGTTTCTCCGCTTGGATCATTTAACCGAGGCAATTGCTTGACTTCGCTCTCCGTCTATTCCCTCTATCCCGTAATGAAGTTCAAGGGAGGAAGAGAGAGATGATGAAAGTAAAGTGTTCCGTGAGGGTCTTTCTCATTTCCTCAATCATCAAAGGATCAAATCTTTCATAAACCTGGGATTTTTTGGCATATGAATATAGACTCAAAGGAGAATAGTCAGCTCCTTAGGTTAGAGGTAGAGGTTATTGACGAGGGCTATAGCAAGCAGCCTACCAGACTAAGATCCGGCTAGAAAAGAGACTAGTACAGCTTACGTAATAGACCATTTCGAATAATAGACGGACTGAAGGATCGGCAGAAGGATTAGGCCTTAGGGTGATAGACCTTTAGGTATCTATTTTAAAAGACCTACTTTCTTTGACTCAACTATTGGGCCACGTATTGAAAGCAATTTCTCTCCCTTTCAAACTGTAAGCTCTATGCTTCTAAAACGAAAGAGGAAAGCACTACTTCTTAGGGACTTTCTAACCCAGAGGAGGGAAATGGTTGGCTGATCGATGGAAACTTGTAGTAAGTACTCTACGAAGCTCTAACTAATCTTGCCTATATTGTTCTTACTCTAGATCGGTTAAGTCTAGCTACTTGACGAAGAGAAGGATGACATCCCTTCTATGGAAGGGGAGACAGAGGCAGTTGTCTGGGCAACCTAGACAATCGTTCTCCTAGTAGGCTATTATCCATCGCTTTATCTAAGTTAGGAATAATTATTAACAAGTCTACGAGCTTGTGGGGCAAAAAGGCGCTTATTTGAGGTTAAGACCCAGTTGGAATCTTTGGCGCTACGTCCCCTAAGGTCACTCCGGCAGGACACCAACCACCAATCTCTTTATAATAAATAGAGGTCTACCTTTCGTTGTAACAACCTTTCGTATAGAGACCTGATCTTCTTCCCGGGCAAAGAAAGAGCTCTTTTTAGGGTTCTTGGGCAAAGTGAAAGAATAAAGAATATGATTTCTATATACCTCAGCTCTTAAACTATGTCACGTAGGGTGATAGCCAAGACAAAATATCTTCTATTTTTATGCTTAAAGCGTTTGGCTTCTGGCGAAAGTACGTCAAGGAGAGGAGTTTACTAGCGCTTTTCCCTTCCTTCGTGAATTCAATCGTCTATCTTTTCCTGCCAATCCTTATTTGACTTGCTTCTTTTAAGGATCGTAAGACTGGTTCCATTTTCCCACAGCCGAATTTCTTTCACTCTTTCAATGGCAGCTATATGTATAAACAGGTTTTTTCCTGCTTAATAGGACTCCATAATCACAAAAAAGGCTCTTGAGCCATATAATCGACTCACTAGCTAAGACTGAAGAACCAACTCTTCTTTAACAAACATACAAAGCTGAGGCACCAATTCATGTCGACCGATTGTTCAGCTTGTTTTACCGATGAACGATCATGATAACTTGCTGGAATAGTCAGTTCTTGGTCCAGTTCCCACTGTTTAATGGCCATCTGTAGTGTAATGAGAACTGAGTCCAGCTGATCATGAACTACTTTATCATTAAAGGGAGATGGACTGGTAGGATCATAGTTTTGCCTTAGCTGAACAATCATCAGACATAATTTCTTGGCACGGATTTGATCAAAGAAATATTTCTTCCTTTGCAAAGCTTGACAAATTGTAGCAGCTTTGACCATCTTCAGAACAATAGTTTCCAGGTTAAAAAATTTCTTCAAAACTGACTTCTTCCTTAGTTGCCTGACAAACACCTCAGTTTTGAATCGGGCCCATTCATCATAAGATTTCATCTTATTCTCAAAAAATTTATGGATCTCGGTCCAAAAAAAAAATCAATGTGAGTTTGAATCACATTTGTGGGTAGGGCTCTTCTGTCATCTTGCCCTTTCCCTTTTTGTCAGTAAGAGCATGAGGGATGTTCAGCCCTGAAGAGGTTGCATCAATGTTTTCTCTGATCACTACCCCCTTGGGTCTGGCAAAAGGTAGAGACGTTGGCCAATGATAGTGAATAGTGGAGCTTGAACTCCAGCAGATTTCTTCTTATCACCAGATTTGATGATAGTCTTTTCTTGTTGAGCAGCTGGAGGAGGTAACTGAACCTCAGTTGAAGTTTTGATTGCAACTGCCCTCAGCGGTGTAACCTTGATTGGCTCTTCAGCTGCAGATTGTTTCAGTCTATCAGTTGGGATTGAGCTACTGGTTTGGTCTTCAGAGTCCGGGGCTTTTTGGATATCTTTGGAGAAGGAGTCTTCTCAGATTCAGTCTCACTGACAATCAGTTTACGCTTGATTGTCTTCCTCTTAGTTGGCTTTTTGGCTTTCTGAACTGATTTGGGAGCCTCCTACATCCCAATTTCCTTCTGCACCTTCAAAAATTGCTCAGGAGAGATGTACAGTTTGGGCTTTGATGACTGGACATTCTTGGCATTGAAGACTTTAAACTTTGATGATCTTTCAGAATCATCACCCACCAATCCCTTGATTTTCAGTAGGTAGCTGAGCTGAACATCATTTCCCTTTGATTGCTTTGACGACTGAAACATATTTTTAGGATATTGAAGATGATGCTTCTCTAGTTCAGTCTTTTCTCAGCCATTATAGCAGTCATAGCCTGAAATTTTTCCAGCGTAAGAGAAGCAAATGACCCTGCCTTGGCCAATAGTCCTTTGGCCACTATATCAGCCAGCAACTGCACCTCCGGCTTCAGTTCCTCTTTTGGATCGGAAACTTTGATTTTCCGTCCGTCTACAGATAGGAGTGTTTGCATCTCCTCAATGTCTGAAGCTCTAACTTCAGAAATATTAGCTGGCCCATCAGTAAGCAGCTGAAATAGATTTCTAAAAGATTCTTCATCAGCAATCAACAACTGGTTGTTGACAGTGGAGGTGATATTGCCATCGGCAGAGATAAAACCATTGGTGTATAAGTCTTGAATCTCTTTGGGATAAATCTCTTGGGAATATAATTTCAAGAATGTCTTGAGTCCAGCAGCTTCTAGTTTGTTGATGATGTTCTTCACTGCTTCATCAGGAACTGACAAAACTGAGGCAAAATTGATTTCCATTGCGTTCATGATATTAGCCGGAATTTGGTTTGCCATTTCTGATTAGTTTGATATTCTGCGAAAAAGGAGTTTGAGTTTGTATTTGCTCTGTAAATCGAAGTAAGCATAAAGAAAACTGAAATGAAGCGGGGTGTAGTACATATGTGTGTGACGGTTCAAATTTTGGACATGTGTCAGTCCATGATAATTTGAATAAAACGTGTGTACGTGTGATAAAAAAGTGAGTGGAATATAAATGGATTACGTGGGTCCACATTTCAAAATGCTATTAATTGAATGACAACAATTAAATGCGTACACAATCAGTCACATAACTTATTATGGAATATTTAACGATTAATAAGTTAACTTACTGGAGAAGATCAGTTGGGTCAGCAACTGAGTGATCAGTTGAAAGCTGATTCAGTTCAGTTGAAGCCTAATTGACTATTGTCTTCTCAGTTAACCATTTATATCAAATATCCCCCCTCAATAAATGCATATAAATAAAAGAAAGGGTAGGAAAAACTCGGTCTGGATAATTCAAAAGCTTTCAGTTGACAAGTCTCTTCGTCTTATTCTATTTTTCAATATCAGCCTGACTATAAATAAGAGCAAAGACATTAGATGATAACAAATAAGCACACATGGCTAGTTCAAGTAGTTCCAACATCCCTGTTTCTGTATCAACACTCCGTCGTTTAGAGAGTTTGAAGGAAACCATTGAAGAATATGTCTGGTTAAAAGTCATGTCCTCTTGAATCAAGGTTCAACAACTCCAGATCGTTTATCTTAATGGAATGGTTCCTACTAACAGACAGAGGACTGTTGCAAAAAAGTACGTGCGGATTTTTTAAGTCAGCCATGTTTCAGAGCTTGCCACTGATCAAGTTCTGTTTCACGTGATGCTGAGGAAGGAGTGGAATATGCTCGAGAAGATCTCCTCTTCAGAAGCTTTTAGAAGACTGAATTGCCATGATATGTATAACTGGATATCCCTCTGGCAAGATGTCGTTGAGAGGGAAATGAATCGTGTAACTTGGTTTCGATTTTATTCAAGATAATTGTTATTTACGATTCATTGTTGTCTCTTTTCTTATCTGCAAAGCTAATTGGCATCAGTTGACAAACAATTCACTAAGTGAATGGATAATAACTGATAAATGACTAACTGACTAAAAATGAACAGCAACTGACATAACAACAATAAAACTGATATAATTAAGACAAGCCAATTAAACCAAGTATATTGCGAAAGTGAGAAAACTTAGTCTCTGGTAACGGTTTGGTGAAAATGCCAGCAGCTTGTTGTCCAGTTGGTACATATTCCAGTCTGACTGCTTTCTTTAGAGCATGATCTCTGATGAAATAATGTCTGACATCATTGTGCTTGGTCCTTGAGTGAAGAACTTGATTGTATGTGATCGCAATTGTGCTTGTATTATCACAAAATATGGGAGACTCTTTTGCATCGACTCCATAATCTTTCAGTTGTTGCTGAATCTAGAGCAGTTGGGCACAGCAGCTTCCAGCAGCAAGATATTCTGCTTCAGTTGTGAAAATAGCTATGGATGTTTGCTTCTTGCTGAACCATGAGATCAGTCTGTCTCCTAGAAACTGACATGATCCACTGGTGCTTTTACGATCTAGCTTACATCCTGCATAATCTGCATCCGAGTATCCAACTAAATTGAAAGAAGAGTCCTTAGCATACCATAAGCCCACATTTTGTGTGCTTTTAAGATATTTTAGAATGCGTTTGACAGCAGTAAAATGCGATTGCTTAGGATCTGCCTGAAATCTAGCACACATACAAACAACAAATACTATATCAGGACGACTAGTGATAAACATAAAAATTATACATTAAATAAATGTTTTATAATATAAATTTATAGTTTTTGTTTTATTAAATGTTTAAATATTATATGTTTTATAATAAATTGTATAAAAAATAAGTTGTTGTGTAATTATAAGTTTTTACTATTTTTACAGGTTCGATAAAACAAGAATAAACTTGGCGTTGCAAATGAGATTAAGATGATTCTTGGACCTGTAGAAAATTGATGATAATATCTACAATATTGGTGACAAGCATGAGATAAAAATCTTCTCACAATTGGGATCAAATTAAGCAACAAACAAAGTTACCAAAGGAGTGACAGTTTTACCATGCTCTAGTATTTTGACCATATCTCTCAAACTACTTGGTCAAATGGTTAAAATAAAATACCACAATTCAAACAACTCAATTATCCACATGTTTTATTTTATGTGGAGAAGCAAAATTGGATGGGAAGATTTTCAAAAGTGATGTGTATTAAAATATAATTTCTTGGAACACCAATGAAGACTTATGTGTAAAAAATAATATTTTATTTGTGGTTGTCTCCCCAAATTTGGCTATAAATAGGGGTGCATTGTAATGAATTGAGATATCCCTCATTCTATGAACAAATCTTTGAGTTCATAATATTTCTCTCTTTATTTTTCCTTTATTTCATCATTTAAAAATAATTAGCATGTTAATTTCATATTCAAAGTTTTATACTTTGAATAATGAGTAGCTAACTTCCCAAGGTTGAGATGAAAAGGTGAAGCTCTTGGTATGATAATAAGGTTATTAAAAGGTAATAATCTATGTTTTATATTATTTAATCATTATTTATTGTTTATGTTATATTTATTTCTTTAAGCATTTTTATACCCTACTTATAAGTGGGAGTTTTGATTTATTGTTGCTATATGTTACACTAAATTCTTGGTACCATTTAAATGTTTGTTTGGTTTTACCAACCATTTAAAGTGGATGCCTTGATTTATTATATATCAATATATCATATTATTAATTTCTTGGTACCATTTAAATGTTAGTTTGGTTTTACCAACCATTTAAAGTGGGAACCTTGATTTAGTGTTTACAAATATATATAGCACAATAAATACTTGACAACATTTATAAGTTTTGGTATATATTTTATACTTATAAGAAAATAGTATATAACATAATATAAATATGATTATTTAATATATTGGAACCATTTTATTAAGTGGATTTCAATAATGTTCATTAATGTTAACTTTATTAAAATATCAAGAGTGGATCCTCTAATCTCAACTACTTAAATTAAAATTTGAACAATTAAAAATTACCAATTAAAGATTCAAACAATTAAAAGAAAAACAAAAACAAAAACAAAAAGACATTGTAGTGGACTTGTAATTACCGTAGCTTCCCTGTGGATACGATATCGGATTCACCGAATTATACTAATTGCGGACAACCTGCTATTGGGAGTGCAACAATCAAAGTCACAACAAGTTTTTGGCGCCGTTGCCGGGGAAGTATAATTTAATTTCAAGTCTATTTAATTTTCTTTCTTTGAATTTTTTATTGTTTTTGTGTGTTTTTCTTCTTTTTCTTTTGCATTTGCATGAGCATTACTTGGTCACGTACACTTAGTGGTCGACTCATTCGAAATAACCCTTTATTTTTACAAAATATGGCGGAAGAACCCATCTAGGAAAATGAAGATGAAATTCAATCTCAACATGATCATGATAGGCGAAGAAAACTTAGAGATCACATGAATCCTACACGTACTAGTGCACCTTCATGTCTAGTTTTTCCCCCTGATGCATCTCATTTCAATTTTAAGCCTGGTATTATCCAACTTTTACCCAACTTTCATGGCTTAGATTCTGAAAATCCATACATGCATTTACGAGAATTTGAAGAAGTGTGCAACACATATAATGATCTAACTTGTAGCATGAACATCATTCGACTTAAGCTTTTTCCTTTTTCATTAAAAGATAAAGCTAAAACTTAGCTACAAAATCTTAGATCTGGATCCATTCGAACTTGGGATGAATTGCAAAAACAATTTTTGAAAAAGTTTTTCCATCTCATAGAACAAATTCTTTCAAAAGACAAATCATCACTTTCACTCAAAGACAAGGAGAAACTTTTTATCAGTGTTGGGATAGATGTAAAGAATTGCTTAATCTTTGTCCACATCATGGTTTTGAAATTTGGAGAGTTGTTTCTCAATTTTATGAAGGCTTAACACCTAAAGATAGGCAAATTGTTAAATTTATGTGTAATGGAACATTTGAAGATAAAGATCCAAACGAGGCAATTGAGTATCTCGATTCATTAGCTGAAAATGCTCAAAATTGGGACACTATAGGTACAATCGAACAATCAAACAAGATTCAATCTCCCACATCTGGTGGAGGTATGTATACCCTCAAAGATGAACATGATCTGCAAGCTGGATTTACCTCTTTGGCAAGAAAAGTTGAAGCACTTGAATTGAAAAAGAATGGTCAATTAAAATCTGTTCAAGAAATTGCGTGTCACATTTGTGACCCAAGTTATCATTTTACAAAAGATTGTCCCGCTTTGCCCTCTTTTAAANAGGATCAGAGAAAGAATTTGAGGCAAAATATGAGAACAAAGATGAACCACCCATATTGGAGTTAAAACCTTTGCCAGAAGAATTGAAGTATGCATTTCTTGGAGAAGATGAAACATATCCGGTGGTAATTTCTTCCAAACTAGCAAGTGATCAAGAAGGTAAATTAGTTGATATGCTTAAAAGACATAAAAATACAATTGGTTGGACATTAAAAGATCTCAAGGGCATTAATCCACTAATTTGCACTCACAAAATTCATTTAGAAGAAAATGCTAAAACATCTCAACAACCACAAAGGAGATTAAATCCGCACATGAAAGATGTTGTGAAAACTGAAGTTCTCAAACTACTTGATGTTGGAATTATCTATCCTATTTCTGATAGTAAGTGGGTAAGTCTAACACAAGTAGTTTCAAAAAAAATCTGGCATCACAATGATAAAAAATGAAAAAGGTGAATTGTTAACAAATCGAGTCCCATCTAGTTAGTGTATGTGTATTGATTACAGAAAATTAAATGATGCCACTAGAAAAGATCATTTTACATTACCATTTTTAGATCAAATTTTAGAAAAAGTGGCAGGTCATCCCTACTACTGTTTTCTTGATGGATATTCAGATTATTATCAAATTCTCTTTGCACTTGAAGATCAAGAAAAAACTACATTCACATGTCTTTTGGGAACATTTGCATTCAAAAGGATGCCATTTGATTTATGCAATGCCCCAGCAACATTTCAAAGATGTATGCTAAGCATTTTTAGCGACATGGTTGAGAATTGTTTGGAGATTTTCATGGATGATTTAACTATTTTTGGGAGTACATTTGATAATTGTCTTGAAAATTTAGAAAAAGTTTTAAAAAGATGTGAGTAAAAAGGTCTTATTTTAAATTGAAAAAAATGTCATTACATGATTAATTCTGGGATTGTTTTGGGACATATTGTGTCATCTAACGGAATTGAAGTTGATAAAGCAAAAGTTGATGTCATTGCCAATTTACCCCCTCCAAAAATCATTAAAGAAATTCGTTCATTTTTTGGACATGCTGGATTTTATTGGAGGTTTATAAAGGATTTTAGTTTAATCTCTAAACCCATTTGTAACCTCTTAACAAAAGACACTGTATTTGAGTGGACTCAAGAATGCCAAAATGTTTTTGATAAAATCATTCGACATTTAACATCAGCTCCTATCATGCAACCTCCTGATTGGTCTTTACCATTTGAAATCATGTGCGACGTGAGTGATTATACAGTCGGTGCAGTATTGGGTCAAAGAAGAAACGGTAAGCCTTATGTGATATATTATGCAAGTAGAACTTTAAACAATGCTCAAATGAATTATTCCACAACTGAAAAAGAACTACTTGCTGTAATATTTGCTTTAGAGAAATTTTGTTCTTATTTGATTGGATCAACGACTATTGTGTTTATTGATCATTCTGCTATTAGATATTTGTTGACCAAACAGGATGCAAAGCAACGACTGATACGATGGATTTTGTTGCTCCAAGAGTTTGACATTGTGATCAAAGATAAAAAATGAACCGAGAATGTTGTAGCCGATCATTTATCGAGACTAGTAACAGGATCATCTTGTGAAATGACACCAATTAACGATAATTTTCCTGATGAACATCTATTTTCAGTTACTACTACACCTTGGTTTGCTAACATAGTAAATTTTCTTGTGACAGGAAAAATGCCACCGCAATGGAGTTCTCAAGATAAAAGAAAATTTTTGAATGAGGTAAAAAACTTTTATTGGGATGATCCGTATCTGTTCAAGTATTGTCCGGATCAAATTTTTCGACGTTGCATACCCGACAATGAGGTAAGTAGTGTCATTAAATTTTGTCATTCAGAAGCATGCGGAGGACATTTTTCTTCAAAGAAAACAGCTGCAAAAATCTTGCAGTGTGGATTTTATTGGCCCACTTTGTTTAAAGACACCCACGAAATCTGCAAGATCTGTGAAAATTGTCAAAAATTGGGTGCGATTTCAAAAAGAAACATGATGCCTTTGAATCCTATTATTGAAATTGAAATCTTTGATTGTTGGGGAATAGATTTTATGGGACCTTTTCCACCGTCGTTTGGATACTTGTATATTTTAGTTGCAGTTGATTATGTTTCCAAATGGATAGAGGCAATTCCATGTCGAACAAATGATCATAAAATCGTCATCAAATTTTTAAAAGAAAATATTTTTAGTAGATTTGGAATTCCTCGAGCCATGATAAGTGATGGGGGAACTCACTTTGTTAATAAACCATTTGCTTCATTAATGAAAAAATATGGTATTACTCACAAAGTAACTACTCCTTATCATCCTCAAACAAATGGACAAGTTGAATTAGCTAATAGGGAGATAAAGCAAATTTTGGAAAAAACTGTTAACTCAAATAGAAAAGATTGGTCTCTGCGACTTAATGATGCACTTTGGGCATATCGAACAGCTTTTAAAACATCATTGAATATGTCTCCCTATAGGTTGGTTTATGGAAAACATTGTCATTTGCCTGTGGAATTGGAACATAAAGCTTATTGGGCGATCAAAACTTTAAATTCAAGCATGGATGATGCCAACAAATTGCGTAAATTGCAACTTAATGAACTTGATGAACTCAGAAATGACGCGTATGAGAATTCAAGGATTTATAAAGCAAAAATCAAATCATTTCATGATAAAACAATTCTTAGAAAATCTTTTGAGATTGGTAAAAAAGTTTTGCTTTATAATTCTCGACTTCACATATTCCCAGGAAAATTACGATCAAGATGGACAGGCCCATATGTTGTAAAGCATGTGTATACTTATGGAGCTGTGGATATTGAAAATCCTAAAAATGGTGATGTTTTTAAAGTAAATGGACAAAGGCTTAAACCATTTTTAGAAAATGAAATTTTTCAAGAAGAGTTTATTTCCCTTTCCGATCCTTGATTTTTTTTGTGTTGCATTTAATTTTGTTTGTTTTTATTTCAGGTTTCCTTAATCTTTTTATTTTCCCGGTTAAATGGCGGATAACGGTACTCCGTGACTCTCATAGTCTGTTTAATCAGTTTCCCATAATTGCTGATAAAAAAAAAAAAAAAAATCATTTCTTTTCTTTTCAAAATGGATGAAATTCTCTCAAAAATTTGTAAATATTTTCCCTCTGTTTCTGAAAATGTTCTAAGAAAAATTTATGCAGGAAGGTGTGAAAGATTGAGATTGCTAATGCAAAAAGGAATTCCAGAAGATATTCGTCTTGTAATAGAAGCTAAGGTCCGATTAGGAGGAGAAGTTCCACAATCATTGCTCATTCGGTATTTGCCTGGATTAGGAAAAAGCACTTATGCGAAAAAACGAAGGGCCAAAAGTTTAGGGGTTTGTCATAAGTGTGCAAGATGGACTTGTGACAAACGATGCAGATCTTTGGGATGTGTTTCCAATAACAGAGAAGATAAAATTGGTTTCATTAAGAATGGGCTGAGTAAGGAGTCTTTAGATAACATCTTATTGACTCTTGAGACGCATTCTAGTGGACATGTGCATATTGAACTTCTCCGTTTATGGAAACAATTCCAAGATGAGCGTCATAGTCTTGGGAATCCGACTAAAAAAGACCCTGTTTGCCAATTTATAAGAAAATTGGATGGGAAGCATATCCTCGACTCATAGAAGGCGTTGAAGCCGTTTCTGGACGTAAAACCAGAGGAAAATTGTGAGCCACAATCACACTACTGTTTACATGCATGTGTGTCATTATTGTTTTTACTGTTTATTCTGTTTACAACTGTGACCCATAGTTTTGTCCTGATAACATATTACCCCTATAAAATCTCTCATCTTTCTCTCTATTTTCGCAGAAAAAAAAAGAAGAAAGTAAAAAAACATGGCTGGAACCTCTGCACAATCATTGAAAAATATTTGTGTATTTTGTGGGTCGAGTCCTGGAAAAAATGAAGTGTTTGTAGAAGCAGCGAATAATCTTGGAAAGATATTGGCTGAGAGAAAAATTCACTTGGTATATGGGGGAGGTAATATTGGGTTAATGGGATCTGTTTCAACATCTGCTCATCTTGGAGGTAGTCAGGTTTTGGGTATTATTCCTACAGCTTTAGCTGAAGGAAATATTACAGGTGTTACGATTGGGGAGGAATTAAAAGTTTCTTCTATGTATGAAAGAATCACCAAAATGATTGAAAATTCTGATGCTTTTATCGCATTACCAGGTGGTTTTGGTACATTAGAAGAAATTTTTCACACTGTTTCTTGGGCACAACTTAATATCCATAATAAACCTGTGGGCTTGTTGAATATCAATAATTATTATGACAGTTTGTTGACATTTCTTGATAAAGCTGTGGAACAGAATTTCATTTCAGAAAATTCACGAAGGATGCTCATCTCTGCTTCGACTGCCGACCAATTAATTGATGATTTGGAAGCTTTTGTTCATAAACCTGATCCGATGATAGCAAAGATCAATTGATCGCAATCAAGCAGTAAGAAAAGAAAATTGGATCATTGATTCAAAAGTCGTGGATTGTTTTGCGTTTGTTTCAGTTTGTTATCTTCAATAAAATTCAAGGTGATATCTCTTTCATTATGTACTCTTTATTAATAGTTATTTTGACATTAAGGACAAAGTCATATTCTGTTTGGGGGGAAAACAAATTTATAAAAAAAATAATAAAAAAATTTCAAAATTTTTTTAAAAAAAATATATATTTAAAAAAATATATTATTTTAAAATAAAACCATGTTTATTGTTTGTATCTTAGTAATTTTTG
>NC_133306.1:17896931-17922009 GCF_012295235.1 Primulina huaijiensis
TAATAATCTATGTTTTATATTATTTAATCATTATTTATTGTTTATGTTATATTTATTTCTTTAAGCATTTTTATACCCTACTTATAAGTGGGAGTTTTGATTTATTGTTGCTATATGTTACACTAAATTCTTGGTACCATTTAAATGTTTGTTTGGTTTTACCAACCATTTAAAGTGGATGCCTTGATTTATTATATATCAATATATCATATTATTAATTTCTTGGTACCATTTAAATGTTAGTTTGGTTTTACCAACCATTTAAAGTGGGAACCTTGATTTAGTGTTTACAAATATATATAGCACAATAAATACTTGACAACATTTATAAGTTTTGGTATATATTTTATACTTATAAGAAAATAGTATATAACATAATATAAATATGATTATTTAATATATTGGAACCATTTTATTAAGTGGATTTCAACAATGTTCATTAATGTTAACTTTATTAAAATATCAAGAGTGGATCCTCTAATCTCAACTACTTAAATTAAAATTTGAACAATTAAAAATTATCAATTAAAGATTCAAACAATTAAAAGAAAAACAAAAACAAAAACAAAAAGACATTGTAGTGGACTTGTAATTACCGTAGCTTCCCTATGGATACGATATCGGATTCACCGAATTATACTACTTGCGGACAACCTGCTATTGGGAGTGCAACAATCAAATTCACAACAACTAGCAGTTATGTACAATAATGAACCTATTAAACCTCTGTAAAGTGTCGTCTCAACTGATATTTCCCCTTGATCATTGTCTAGTTTGATTGATGAACTCATGGGAGTGGTTGCAGCTGAGCATGTTTTCATGCCAAATTTCTTAAGCATTTCTTTTGTATATTTGGTCTGACTGATAAAAATAACAGTTTCCAGTTGCTTCACTTGCAAACCGAGGAAAAATGTCAGTTCACCCATCATACTGATCTCAAATTTTTCCTGCATTAACTTAGCAAATTTCTCGCATAATTTGGGGTTAGTTGACCCAAAAATAATATCAACATAAATTTGAACAAGTAAAATGTGATCATTCTTTGAAAATTTGAACAATGTCTTATCAATTGATCCAACAGTAAAATCGTGATCAGTTAGGAATTTTGAAAGTGTTTCATACCAAGCTCTTGGAGCTTGTTTAAGACCATATAAGGCTTTGTTCAAATGATAAACATGATCAGGAAAAGAGTGATTGATAAAACCTAGTGGTTGTTCAACATAAACTTATTCCTGCAACTGACCATTCAGAAATGCACTCTTCACGTCCATCTAGTAAACTTTAAAATTCTTGAATGATGCATAGGCAAGGAACATTCTGATTGTTTCCAATCTTGCAATTGGTGCATAAGTTTCATCGTAGTCTATTCCTTCTTTTTGTCTATATCCTTGTGCTACAAGTCTTGCTTTGTTGCGCACAACTGAACCATCTTCGTTCAGTTTATTTCTGTATACCCATTTTGTACCTATAATAGTTTTATAAATTGGTGTTGGAACTAAGTTCCAGACATTGTTATTGTTAAACTGATTTAGCTCTTCTTGCATTGCATTTATCTAGGTAGGATAAGCAAGAGCTTCATCAGTTTTCTTAGGTTCCAGTTGTGAAACGAAAGCTGAATGAATAAATAAATTAAACATTTGGTTTCTAGTTCTTACCAGATCAGATGGATTATCTATCACCAGTTCTTGAGGATGTGATTTCTTCAATCTGTACTCAGCATTTGTTGCGTTCATTTCATCAACTGCTTCACTTGGCAACTGAATATTTTCTTCAGTTTCAGTTTGAGCTTTATGAGTTGGCAACTGAAAATTTTCATTTTCTTCTACCAACTGATTATCAGTAACAAGTTCATGTTCAACTGATTGATCAAGCACTTCTGATTCTGGTGTTTGAAGGATGTTTCGATTAGTGTGATTCTCTTCTCCATCATCATCCTACAAACTAATATCTGTAAGGCGATCAGCTAGCTCAACTGGATCAGTTGGCTTATCAGTTAGCACATATTCATCAAATACAACATGAATAGATTCTTCTACATTCAAAGTGCATTTGTTAAAAACTCTGTAAGCTTTACTAACTGAAGAATAACCAAGAAATATTCTCTCTTCAGATTTAGCATCAAAAGCTTTTAAATGATTTTTTTCATTATCAAGAATAAAATATCTGCAACCTAATATTTTGAAATATGAAACCACACTTTTGCGTCCATGTCAGATCTCATATGGTATTTTCAAATGATTTTTATTAATCATTGATCTGTTCTGAGTGTAACATGAAGTGTTTACTGCTTCTTCCCAAAACCTCCGAGAAATACCAGAATTAGCAAGCATTGTTCTAGAAGCTTCCTTAAGGGTTCGATTTCTTCTCTCAGCTACACCATTTTGTTGAGGAGTTCTTGCTGCTGAGAGCTCATGCTTAATCCCAGTATTTTCAAAAAAAAGTGAAAGAATTTGATTGATGAATTCAGTCCCTCGATCAAACCTTATTCGATCAATTCCAACTGATTTTTTATTTAAAAGTCTTTTGAAAAGCTTAATCAGTTGTGCAACAGTTTGGTCTTTGGATTTGAGAAAAATAACCCAAGTAAATCTTGAATAATCATCCACGACTTCTAAATTGTATTTCATTCCCCCTAAGCTCATGACCGGTATAGGATCAAAAAGATCCATATGTAATAGTTCTAAGCATCGGGAAGATGATTTACAACCCTTGTTTTTAAAAGATGAGCTTACTTGCTTACCAAACTTACATGCTGAACAAATTTTATCTTTTGAAAAATCTATTTTGGGCAAACCAGTTACAAGATCATGGTTACTCAGATAAGCAATAGATTTAAAATTTAGGTGGTTCAACCTCTTATGCCACAACCAGCTCTTAGAAGATTTGGAAGCTTTAAAACAAACTGGTGCATAAGGTTGTTCAGTCCAACTGATTTTGTATGTGTTTCCACAACGATTAACAGTTAGTATGACCTCATCAGTTGAGTCTCTAACTGAACAAGTGTGTCTGTCGAACTGAACTGAGAATTTATTATCGCATAACTGACTGATTCTAATCAAGTTATACTTCAAATTCTCAACTAGTAAAACATCTTGGATAGTAAAATTATCATAGATAAGCTTACCCTTACCCACAGTTTTACTTTTGGAGTTGTCTCCAAAACTGATGCTTGGACCAGTGTATTTGATCAGTTGGGATAGCAAATTTGCATCCCCTGTCATATGACGTGAGCATACACTGTTCAAATACCAGATTGATTCTTTGTGTGTACCTGTCACCTGCAGTAACATACAATATATAATTTTGGTACCCACATCTATTTGGGTCCTAAACTGATTAGTCTTTTAGGAACCCAGACTTGGATCAGTCTAACTGACTTTCCAGTTTCTGTTTTCCATATGGTGTTTCTCGGCTTGTGTGTGCTTGATGTGTTGTGTTCAGATGAAGCAATATGAACTTTAGCTTTGTTCAACTGGTTGTTCAGTCGATATCTTTTCTGAGCTGGCTTACTGTTATAGTAATTGAAGTATTCATTAGAATAGTTCAGGTATTTATTCCTGAACTTTTTTGGTTATTAACTTTGTGAGTCAGTTGAAATTTTTGGGTTATAACCAATACCATATCTTCTAGCCTTGTTATGATTTTCAATAGGCTTTACAACTGGTTTACTTAGCTCAGGCTGTTCTTGTACCACTGCTGATTTTACAAAGTGAATATATTTTCCTTTGCTCATGTTCAGCTTTGGCTGATTATCACTAGTGGAAGTTTCATCTTGGTTGTTGAACCCTAAACAAGTTTTATCAGTAACTGATTTTTGTTTATTTAGTATTTCAGCTAATGCAACAGATGATTTGTTCCAAGCCTGAAACTAGGGATCAATCCACCTGGTAAAGTATGATCGGGGATCTCATGTATGCGGTAGTGGACATCCCTACCAGCCCAGTACTGTGGGTCACTTACTTTGAAACATATCTCTACGCAAATTGATGAAGTTATACATGTTTAAGTATGTTTATGAAAAGTTTCATGATGATGGCACGTTTATGTTTATGTTATCACGTTCAAGATTCAAGTATGTATGCTCTACTTTAAAAATACATGTGGTTTTATTATGTATTACTTGTTATGCCCAGTTTATACGTGTTGAGTCTTTAGACTCACTAGACTTGATCGATGCAGGTGAAGACGAGTATGAGGAGACGAGGGATGGGGACCAATGAGCCGGCTCGGTCTGCGCAGAAGGCTAAACCCGAGGACTGCCTTCGGTTTTAAGAATTTTATGCATGTCGTTTCAAATACTTTGTTTTTCTACGAGATGATTTACGTTGTTAAACATTCACTTTTTTGCAAACTTTGTTTGTAATTGTTTTTATTTCAAATGTTTTTAGACGAGCTGATTATTTTATTGCAAATTTGAAAGTTTAGTATTTATTAAAAAAAATTTATTTTTCCTCAAATTTCAATTAGTTTAAAAGTACAGTACGTTACAGTAATACTAAACTAACATTTAAATGGTACAAAGAATTCAATATTATGATAATATTCATATAAAATAAATCAAGATAACTACTTTAAATTGTTGGTAATAACAAATTAATATTTAAGTGGTACTAAGAATTTAGTGTAACATATAACATCAATAAATCAAAACTCCCACATATAAGTAGAGTATATCAAAATGCGTAAATAAAAGAAACTAAATATAAAATAAATAATAATTAAAATTAGGAACCAAATTAGTTTGCAGAACACGACAAGCTTATCTACGTGGAATCCAGCTGTGCACAACGGTATAAAAGCAAGTGTCCGGTCAAAAGACAACAATGAACGTTGCAGGAGAGCTTAAAGTCGAGATGTTCCAAAATAGCTGTCAAAAAAGACAAAACACAAATATCGAGGAATGAATTCAGATTGCGAAGAACATATTTGATGAGTCTTGGTGAATGATCACATTGCCTTTATAAATACAAGATCAAGACCGTCAACAAAGATAAGAGAGAGAAGAATAAGAAAGTGTGTGAAGAAAGGGTGTGGAAAAACAAGAATGCATATCAGCTTACGAGAAACAACCAGCCCAAATTGAGGGAACACTTCAAAGTTCTATCAGCTTAGATTAGAAGCACAATTCCCTCAGTGTGTGAGAACACTTTCGTGTTATATTCATAGATCGGTTCTCACACACACACACACCATCTCTCACATATATACAGAGAAAAGAGCGTATTGATAAGCTGAGTGCGTCCTGCACAAAGACAATAAATTTGTGTATGTAGTCTTTGACACATAGACGTTAAACAAATGTTGGCTGGAAAGGTATTGCCTTCAGTCTAGACTAGTAGTTCAGTTAGGCAACAACGTAAGTCCTAAGTTGAGTGGGTTTGTACAAGTTGTTGTATAAATCAAAGTCTTCTAGTAGATCCTACTCGAGGAGGTAGAAGGGATGATGTAGGAGCAGTTGAAGTCTCCGAACATACATAAAAATATCTTGTGTATTTAACTGTTTAACTATTGTTTTTAAACTGATTTGTTCAGTTCGAGCTGATATCAGTTCAGTTTTCACCATAACTGAACTGATACAAGCAAGAACTGATCCCTCTTACTTCGGTTAATCAGTCTACACAAGCTAAAAGTTCAAAGCTAATCATCTTTCTTAACGAATGATTAATTCGAGTATTTTTCCGGTTCGTTTATAACCAAACTCGATTTAATTCATCGGTGTTTACATTCTAGAACACGAGCTATTGCAGTTCTTGGAGAATATTGTTTTCGAAGTACCTTCGCAGGTTCCAAGAACCGATCCCATCAGATTTGATTCTTTCACATAAAACAAATGTTATTCATAATTGTGTTTTTCGGAATTGTGGTAAATATTCATATTGTTTTATAAAGTATTTTGATTGATATGATCAAAATAGTAAAGCTTGGTAAAATTGTAATTTCATTGGTACCACTTTCATTTATTGTTCATTTTGGCATCAATTGTGTGAAGAATTTTATCTAAAGCTTTTCATCAATATTGTGGATATTGAAATCAATATATACAAGTTTAAGAATCATCTCATTCTCATTTTTTAGCCAAAGTTATTCTTATTTTCCCCAACCTGTAAAAATAACAAAAATAATATAATTATACAACACATGTATTTTTTATGCAAATTATTATAAAACTTAAAAAATAAAATATTTCATACACTTTAAACTATAAAATATTATACAAATCATTTAATAACTTCTTTTATATTAATCAATTTGTCTTTATCTGCATGTTACATTGTGGTTATCATTTTTTGCCGCACTAGCATGACCTCTTATGTCCAACCTTCGTTTTTCTTGAATGCTGCACTTGGCGGTAATTACCCCCCTAGGGCAGCCTATTATGCCCAAGTATATAATTTTCTCCAGTTTGTGTTGGGGCTTTTATTTCTACAGGCCCTAGAATGACCTCTGCTGAACGGTTTTTGCCCCACCACATTGTGTTTTTCTTTTTGTCATTTTTGCCTATAAAACTAAAAAAATGAGTGATCCAATAACATAAATTATTAAATAAATGAATAAAATAGGGACTTGACACAACAAAACATGCAACAACGCGCTAAAAAAAAGTATTTTGACACGTAAAATCGACACATATCAATCATTACTTAAGCAAATCGAAGTGATTCTGCAACAGCCAGCTCGGAACCACCAGAAAGTAGTTAGAAATCTCTTAACAAGATCGGAGCTTCCGAATGGAGTTTGGAACTTCAGAACCCAGAACGGAAAGCCCAAAGGTAGCTTGAAGCTTGTGAAGTATCATGTCACATGAGCATCGACACTTAAGAGATTGAAACTTCTGAAACCCATGATCTGACCTTCTGAAGTTATGCATCTGATTAGGTGTCAAGACTACAGCTACACGTCACCACATGGCAAGTTCAAAGCTTCCAAACTCTGCCTATAAACAGGCCATTCAATATTCAGTTTCATTACACCAATTACTTGATATTCCCTCAATTACAACTTGTATTCTAATGCATTCTTGTGTTTTTCAGTTGTTCATGTATACCATATGGGTTGAGTAAAGCTCTCAGAGTAGGCAGTGTCTCAAGAACTGAGATATGAGGCTATCATCCCCAAACGTCTGACTACTGACAAAGATATGATTAGAGGACTTTAGTTATACTTGGGGGAAAATAAGTAATTTATAAGCATGAATAGAAAATATTATTAGCTGATTATGATCTCTAGGGCAGAGATATACATCCAGTATTGTATACAAGTACTGACTGAGATATCTAACTGAGTATGAATGCTTATGTGTTGAATTCTACTTATCATATTATGCATGTTTTATCTGTCACGATATTTATGTAACATTTGAATTGAGTCTGTATCCTTAGAGATAACCTTGCTCTAGTGGGGTCGCTCAGCCTTGTTGTTTAGACATCAGATACCATGTCCACCAACTATTTTGATGTATCGACGTGCTACGGTTATCCTGGACATTGCAGGTCCACGTCTAGTTATAGTGCGTGAGTCACCAACAATCTCAACGTACGAGCTGCTGCACACTAGGAACCTTAGTATGAGCAAGAGATACAAGTTTGATCCTTGATAACCAGTTCATGGTTCATGCTTGCACATATAGGATTGTATACTTATACTTTATGTATTATGAGATTTTTCGCTCACGTCTTTGCTTTCATATTGGGAAATCTATTTCATTGGGTAGGTCTTGGGTTGGACGAGTCAGACGATCAGAGCAACGAGTAGCATGGATCAGAGTCTGGCATACAAGAGGTTTATATGTTGTTTTTGTTGTTGTTGTTTAGTAGTTTTATTATATTTACAGACTTTTGATATGGTTGTGAAATATTGTTATTCAGGTTTTTACAATTGGAATAGCGTGGACGTTATGGTTGTGTATCTAGTTATTGGTTGGATTATGGTTTATCGTTTTTCGCTGTTTAAGGTCGATATTATGATTATTTAAGTTATATTATTGCATGCTAGAACTGTTAATATTGGTGTTTCGGATAAGGATACTGCACAATGTATTAAACCAAGAAAATTATATCCGCATAATAACCATTTTCACATATTTATAGTTATCACGATTGTGTTCGTTTTGGTAATGAACACGATCTTGGATTACTAAGTGTTTCATTGAAGCAGCCAGTCCAGAATAAAAATCATTAAAAGTTTAAACGTGACCTCGCTATATGCGCATACAAAACTTTTTGATCCTATGAATGGAGAGAGAACTTCGTTGCAAAGTTTGTCTCAAGTGTGTTGCAAGAAATTTTATAATTTAATTGTCCCATTAAACGAAGATCTTGAGATCCTCGAATAAGCAAGGTTTGGTTACCTCTATGATCGTTTTATTTGTAGATTTTTATTCTCATTCATCTTTATGTGTAGTATACTTGATCTATATTCTAACTTTTTGTCAAAGATTCGTTAAGTTATCTTTTAATATCACATAGTCGATTGAGATAACTCCTTGTGTCTATGATGAACATGTGTATGAAGAATATGTGACTTTCATTGTACGTTTTATTTTGTGCTCTTCAAATTTTTGATTGTCTATCACAATATCTCATGATCAAACACACTAGATTTAACAAGTACAAGATATGCTCCAATATATTTATTAATCATTCGGCCTCTTGGGCGGATTTTTAACCAAGCCTATGAACTCACATTCCATAGTGGATTGAGTTGTACACATTTGTTCCGTGGATTTCCATGGCATGAATCCACCTTCAACAATAACTACATAACCACTGGTGGATTAAGTTTTTTTGTGTTAGATATGTATCTTGCATCACAATAGCTTGCTAATTATGTTGGATATCTTGTATAAAGAATCAAAGTTCGTTGACAACACAAGAATATCTTGATTTGTGCAGTTTATTGTATACATCAAACTCTGAATTACACTGAAATATTCCAATTTTGATACAAGTTCACCATTGTTTTTATCCAAATTTAGATTTACATATAATGGCATAAGCTTTGAATTTTCTTAGCACCGTCTCGATATAATGAGATTTTGTGAGGACGTTTTCTTTAGATGTCTTGATGATCTCGGTTGGACGGATCAAGGTTGCGCTGGTTTGATTGCATAAGTAGGAATGATTTAATTAAGGGATGGCCAGAATTTTTAGTTGAGATCACAACGCGATTTGGTCTGTGGGACATTAAGAAGCATTTTGTGAAAATAAGCAAACTCACAAATAATTGGTTCATTACCACATTATCACAACCTGTTTGATGAATTGCCCATTATTGATGTTCTTGAGCCTACAGTTGGGAATTTTAAAGTAGAATCCAGTAACGCTACACAAGGAAAATCACAACATAAGTGCAGAAGAAACTGATGGAGGAAATTTAAAGAACGCGGAGTCAATCTATAATGGAAAGGGATTAATAATACGTGAATTGCTGGTCATGAGACACATGAAACACCATAGCCTAAAGAGCTATTTTTTTTTTTTTTTTTAAAAAAAAGTGACCTCATCAAGTGTATTGGAAATAAACTAGAGGAGGATATTTTTTTTAAAAAAAATAGTTGGCAAAGATTATTTTACAAATTTCATCTAGCTAAAGCCAGTCCTTTATTTTGAGAAGATTGCTATAGGGATGTGATGTAAAATTGAACGGAAAACATACATGATAGATATCGGGAAATTTAGGGAAAAGGGACTAGATCGTACCTTATTTAAAAAAAAAGGATTCACAAGTTAATTTTCAAAAATGTCCTTTTGTTTAAGTGTAAATATACCATTAACTTAAATTATTAACATTAAATCCATCTATCTCATTCAGTCGACTTCAAACTAGGTTTTTCTTCCGTCGATCTCCTTTCATTTCCTTTCCGACGACGATTCTCAATGCAAATGACCTTTTTCTTCTCATCAATTCTCGATACAGATCCTTACAATCTAAGCAAACTCAATCGAACAAATGACTGACAAAAATCTGATAATATTAACGTTTATTTCGATTTATTGCTTCTGTTTCTTCGACATGCTTCAAGAAGAAAAAGTCGACGGACAAGCCGTAGACCAAAATTTTGATCTACCTAACATTTTATTTGAGTCGACCAAGATTTGTTTTTGGTCGACCAAAATATTGGGTCGACCAAGCCAGCTGGGGTTGAAGCTTGGTCGACCAAAAACCGACCAAGAGCTTGGTCGGCTCTTGGTCGACCAAAGAGCTTGGTCGACCAAAAATATTTGATCAAATGGGTAGACCATAAGCTTGGTCTACCTCTTGGTCGACCAAAGAGCTTGCATTGGTCTACCCATTTTGGGTAGACCATAAGCTTGGTCTACCCATTCAAGCTTTGGTCGACCAAAATTTTTGCTTGGGTAGACCTAAAATTTGGTCTATCCAACATCGACCCAGCTTGGGTCGACCCAGTGCTTGTTGATCAGTTGTTGGGTCGATCATGGTGATTTCTGGGTCGGCCAGGTTATTTCTGGGTCAACATTGTTGATATTTGGGTCGACCATGTTAATCTCTGGGTCGACCCATGTTGCTTTTGGGTCGATCAAGGTTGCTTTTGGGTCGACCATTTTTTTAACATATGAATCCATATATTTGACAAACCGATAATTACTTAATTTTGACGGATAATTACACAATTTTGACCAATGTTGCATGTTTTCAACATATGAATCATATAATTTCACAAGTATGTTCTAAAATGTTACATGTTATGATATATGAGTCACAATTTGACAACTATGTTACATGTGTTTTGACATATGAGCCATAATTTCACAATTATGTTATATGTTTTAACATATGAATCACAATTTCACAATTATATTATACTTTAACAAAAAAAGATGAGAATTAATTAAGTTAAAGAGTTTAATTGCAGTTAATATAATAATCAAAAGTCAACTCCTTATTTCTTAAAAAAAAAGTCAGAGTCCTTGTTTTTTAAATACTTTCTCTCTCACTCCTACTTTTTTAATTGGCCCATAGATATCTCCATGGAATTGTAGACCAAAAGGACAATTTCTTTGGACCAAAACATTCAATTTCTAGTTCATTTTCAGAAGGACCTAAATTTATGGTGGCTACGGCTGATCTACACGAAGAATCTGACACACAAAGGGTCGTTGTCCTACCAAAATTTTGATTTTAAAAAAGAAGGATGTGAGTGTTAGAGTAGATGCCCTGCAAGCCAACTGTTGGCTAAGGATTTTATTGACTCAGTTGTAATAAACAATCTTTATTTTAATATAATTCATTATTTCATGGTTTGTTATTTCTTTATTTGTATACCCATGTGAACAACATAGATAAAGATCTTGATTATACTTTAATACAAATGAATCGTAATTCGATGTTGAAACTCATTTATAAATACTGTATGATCTAAATTCGTTCCTAGTCGATTCAGCCGTCTAAAACATGGATAAAGTTCGCTTGAGCTCGAGACTAGCATTTGTGATGTTGTGTACCGCATTTCTTGGTAAGGGCATAGAGATGTCTAAACATGCAGATGGGTAGTCATATGATGATTATACCGAACAACCCTCCCTCGGACTTTCCAAGTGGTTATCATTCATCGAGAGGATAAGTTCGTGGTTATGATTGTACACCATTAGTCCTTACGACCTGGGACAACACTAAGGATTTATATGCTAGGTCTGTGCTTTGACTCGTTTACCGGCTCCATGAGAGTCATCAGGTGACGAGGTTGGGTACAGTTACGACACATGTAGGAGCCAGTGCATTGTAGTCGGGGATTCACCGCTCACCTACGGGTGTGTATATCCTGTGTGATCTGATGAAGTAATAGTGCATGGAATCTCTGGCCAGAATATGAGACGTACATTAGAGAAGGAGTTCTCCAATAGTACATGCGATACCACTAATATATGTATCACATAGTTATCGAATTATCATACAACCCTTGATGAATCAATGGTTACAGATTCGATCGGGATATATCAGATGAAGGGACCGTACTGTACGCTAATTATAATCGATTGGTTCTTGCAAGCACTATCAGTGATACCTAGGGAATCATGGGGCGATGCTACTAGACGCTCTTACCATGGTTCGATGGGTTTAATCAAAAATATGATTTCTGACATTCTGATGATCAATTGTTGATGCATAGAATGGGGCAAGTTAGGGTAAGCCTGAATAAAGGATTTTGTCCTGAATCACAAGGAGTTGTGAACCCACGGCTAGCTGTATCCCTGAACCATTGAGGGTCACACAAGCACTGGATCGTTTGTTCCCGTTGAGAGAATAAATTCAAGATGTTGAATTTATATTATGATATAGTAAATTCAAGGAGTTGAATTTATGATAATTAAATTTTGAGAGCATAAATTCAAGGAGTTGAATTTATAAAAATTTGAGAATTTAATTTATTAAACTCAAAAGCTGAGTTTATTAAATATTAAATTATGGAGGTGATAAACTCAAGGAGTTGAATTTATACTATTAAATTCAAATGTTGAATTTATAATGTATTTAATTTATTAAGCTCAAAAATTAGGTTTATTAAATATTAAATTAAATATAGTGGGAAGTATGTTTAATGAGCTTGTAGGAGTACAAGTCCAACATACTAAATAATTAAAGTTCTTAATAGACCTTGATTTATTAATTAAACTAGTTGGACTAACCCAAATAATTAATCAGGCCCATTAATGTTAATTATGGATATTGGGTTATGACTTAATTATAAATAGGTGTAATCAAGCCATAACCCTAGCCACTTCTTTCACAAAATTTCAAAAAACTCTCTCCCAAAGCTTGAAAATTTCGGCCACTCACTCTTTGGGAAAAGGTTGATCCGTCTCTCAAATTTCGATCTCCTACGTAAAAAATTCTTCTAATTTTTCTAGTGCAAATTAGAAGAAGAACAAATCATCTAGTCGTGGACCTGATTAGAAGAATAAATAAAGGAGTTTTTGAATATCATTTGTAGGGATTCATCAAGAGCTAGATCCGTCAATACCGGATTAGTTAGAGCCAAGTGATTTAATCACCAAAGGTATAAAATTCTAACATCTTATGAATGTTTATTCATAAAACCATACAAGTGCTCAAACAAATATATTTTGATTGTAAACATAAAATAAAAATTTTAAAACTTCCGCTGCGTTTGGGCACGAGAAAACCGACATCCAACAGTGAGGTCCGAGGATGAGTCACATCTGGTTTCTTTGCCTATGATACAATGATGAGGTTTTCTTAATCTAGTTTTCATAAAATAAACATTTAGAATTTTCAAATTTCAAATTTTAATTGCCCAAAATATTAGAAACACCTATTCAAATTTTTCAAAGAAATTTCATATTTTATATAATGTTCCAAATTATTCTTACAATTTATTCAAATTTATGTACGTTAAATTTTTAGAAGTAAAGTTATTGGCCAGGAAAAATAGATTTTTAATTCTATTTATGTTCAAATTTTTTGTATAATATATATTAACTTATACATTTAGTTAACAAACCTCGCATAATTTATTTATCAATCATATCTCTCTCAAGGATATTTATGTTCAAATAACGCCATTAAAATTGATAAGGACATTTTTAATTGTGGTTATGTGCTGTTTAAGAAAAACTCTTAAAGGAACACCAAAACCATAATATTTTCTATTGAACTACTTAAGGTATAAAAAAAAAAAAAAACAGAACCATAATTTTTGGTATCGAGATGTTTAAAGAGAATCAGAACACACATTGAGAAGAAATATCAGTAGACCGAACTTAGAATGACGTAGTACAAAACCAGAAGCAATGGTTAGAAAGTTAGTTGTTGGAACATTTCATGTTCGTAATCTTGATTTTGATGTTAACAAAACTTATTATATTGTTTATAATGATTTATCGAAGTGCGCATGAAGCTGAAACTGTTAGGCTTCGAACTGATCAGTTAACCGAGCCAAAACTGAAGCTTTTAAGAAGCAAACTGAAAGTGCCAACTGCAAGCTCAAACTGAACTAGTCCAACTAAAGCATCAACAACAGTTCAACTGATTGTTCAGTTGATAAGTGGTTCAGCAGAAGACCTTCAGAAGCTCGACCAGCTGATGAAAAGCTCAACTGATGGAGAGTTAAACTAACCAGTTCAACTGAATCAGTGAAATCAGTTCAGCTGACGAGTCAACTGATTTCACCGTACCAGCTCAAAACCAGTTCAACTGACCAGTTCATAGAATCAGTTAGGAATCAATCAGTTTGCAGAACACGACAAGCTTATCTAATGGAATCCAGCTACGCACAATGATCCAAAAGCATTTGTACTATCAATAGTACAATAATGGACGTTGCAGAAAAGCTTAAAGCCAAAATGTTCCAAAATGGCTGTCGGAAAAGTCGAGACACAAATTCCAATGAACGCTTTCAAGCTGCAACGGATACAATTATTGAGTCTCGTTGTATGATCAAGCTTCACGCCTATAAATAGAAGATGAAGTTCAGTGAGAAGTAAGTGGGAAAAACAAGAGAGAAAATAAAGGGCACGCATATTGCATATCAACTTACAAAGAAGCAATCAGCCCAGTCGAGAGAATACACCAAAGTAATATACGCTTAGTTTAGAAGCTTATTTCCCTCAGTGTGTGAGAACATATTCCTGTTGTATTCACTGTTCAGTTCTCACACACCACCACTCACAAATACAGAGAGTTGAGCTTATAGATTAGCTGAATGGGTCTTGCACAAAGACATTAAACTTGTGTATGTAGTCTTTGAAACATAGACAATAAACAAGTGTTGACTGAAATGTGCTGCCTTCAGTCTAAACTAGGAGTTCAGTTAGGCAGTAGAGTAAGTCCTAAGCTAAGAAGGTTTGTACAAGGTGTTGTATAAATCAAATTCTTCTAGTTGATCCTACTCGATGTGGTAGACGGGGTGACGTAGGAGCAGTTGAAGTCTTCGAATATCCATAAACATATCTTGTGTACTTAACTGCTTAACTTTCGTTTTAAAACTGATTTGATCAGTTCGAGCAGTTATCAGTTCAGTTCTTACCATAAATGAACTGATATATGCAAGAAGTGATTCCCTTCACTTCAGTTAATCAGTTTACACAAGTTAAATTGTTTTCAAATTAGTGAGCTTTCTTAACGAAGGATTACTTCGAGTATTTTTCGCTTGGTTTAGCACCAAACTCGATTTAATTCATCGGTGTATACATTCTTAGAACACAAGCTATTGAAGCTCATGGAGAATATTGTATTTGAAACACCTTCAAGGGTGCCCGAACCGATCCATCATTAGTATTTTACGATAATATGTCAGACTACACTAGTAACATGCGTTTTTTTTGTACTATCTACAAGAGGATGTTCCTATTTATTGTGGTTGTTCTATACAATATTACACTTTATTTAAAGCCATTAAATGAACCGTACAAATCATTAATTGCTCACCATCTTTTTGGGTATAAAAACAAATAACAAGTCTATTCTTGAATTCATGTACATTAATCAAAAAAAGAGTCCTTCTCATTCAAACGTTGAAGATGGTTTATAAAAAAACTTCATGATGTGTTCACAAACGCTTAAATTTTTGAGTAATTGTGAAACCACTCACACCTTCTAGTTTATCATACTGAAAGTTTGCAAAAAAACAACACACGCTGTAAAGTTCTATTAGATTCAGAAGATCATCTGTGCCATTATTGTTTACACTCTTTCGTTGTATTTACACACTGAAAAGTGTGAAGTGTTTGTAATATATGGAAAGAGTCTTTCCCAGAATCAAATTCCATTAAATGTTGAGCTGTAATGCTAAGAGTTTCAGTAGACAAGGGTAAGTCTTAATGAAAAAGGTTTTGTACAAGTGTGTATTGATCAAATTTTTTTAGTGATGCCCTCTGGAAACAGAAGAAGGAAAAACGTAGAAAAGTTTTGTCCTTTGATCCTCTAGAAACAAACCTCGTGTTATTTTTTCTTATAATTCTTTTAAGTTTCATCAAGTGTTGTTGATTATTTCCGTGCTTGTAAGTAGTCCACTGCTGATGTGAGGATCCGGATTTTCGAAGCAAATCACCTCAAAAAGCTAAAAAAAAGTAGCTCGAAAAGAAACCGAAGCAATGAAAAACTATTAGAATTGAAGGGACGTCTCTGGGAAGAGAATACCCTCAGCTCACAAGCTTAAACCCTCAGCTCAATGAAGCTAATTGATTCTCGAGAAGAAACACCTAGCTCATAAGCCAAAACCCTTAGCTCAAGGAAGCTCATTTGATTCTTAGGAGGAAACCCCTAGCTCATGAGCTTAAACCCTCAGCTGTAGAAAGCTCGTTGATGTTTGTCCTAAAAGAGACAAACATCCAACCATGAGAAGAGCTAAAAATAAGACATAATCAATGTGTAAGGAGTGACCAGTGAGTGCACCAAGGTGACCCTTGGCTGTGGATAACCTTTGACAATTTGGAGGCTAATTGGACCATCATACTTGGGCATTTTAAGGGTCAAATTTCAGCTGAAAGATGGGATGGAGGAAGGGTCATTTTGCACCTATAAATACTCCTATATGTTGAGGCAAACATCACACTCAAATCCTCTCTCATTTCACTCCAAGAATTCGGCCAAGCAAGGAAGAAAGGAGGGCTTTGTGCGGTCATTTCAAGCCACAACAAAACACGTCGAAGTGATGCTGAAAAAACTCCAAACTCTACTCAAAGAATCGACGAAGTGTCGTCAAAGTTCGGCTAAAGTTCATCCGAGTTGTGATCGAATTCGAGCACATATTTGAATCAAGAGTAAGTGAGCTTTTATTATGTATTTCTTGGTAAGTTAAATTTTGTATAAGTATTTCATGACATGCTTGTATATGTGTCTAATTATTTTCGAAAATTGTTATAGTATAGTTTAAAATCTCGATCAATGTACAATATGTTCATTCTGGTCTCGATTTACTTTGATTCTGTTGAGTCCATTCACCATTCTGATATGTGTTGTTTGATAAATATGATTCAGTGGTACACTGTTACGACTCGAGTTGGATATGGAACGACGATTGTAAATTATGTCTAGCCCCCATCAGTGGATATAAAAATGTGTTCTTACCTCACCCCTTAGAGGACTAATATATGGGGGACAATTTGACCATGGATAACAAGATGAATAACAGTATTTCATTTGTTCTGATTTGATCTGTTCTGATTTGTTCCGATAAGCTCTGTTTCACATTTCGATTAATCGATCGGCCCCAACTTGCTGAGTGTTTCTCAAAACACTCACCCCTTACACATCTCCCCAGATAAGAATGAGGAGCAGCTGAACGATGAAGAACGGTAAACGTTCTGGGTTGCTGACAAGATTGAAGTACTGAAGATCATTCGTTTACTCTTAATATTACAATTTTTGTATTTCGCTTCCGCAAAACTTTGATGTAATTTATATTCATTTGTCATCGTAAAAGACAATATTTATTTATGAAAAAAGGCTCGTTTTGGCTATGAGATTTATTGTTATATAACAATACCGGATGTCACCGACGCCTCGATCTCAGGGCATGGGACGCTACTCTTTCAAAGTTGGAGATCAGCTTCTGACTTCTAAAAAGTGTTGAAGCACATATTTCAGAAACAGAAGAAAGATAAAGTTGGGAGTGTTCATTCAACTTCCTTTTTAAACACTCCATCAATTATAACAAGTGGTATCAAAGCAAGTTTATTTCGTTCTGAAACATTTACTGCAAAAGCTATGACATCTTTCAGCAAGCTTCTCATGTTATTTAAAGAAAACTTCGACGACTGGAAAATCAAGATGAAAGCTCCTCTTGCAACCCAAGACGATGACATGTGGTATGCCATAACTAAGACGACATGCGGTATGCCATAACAGAAGTTCCAATTAAGATTATGAAAGCCAATACAATAGTGGCTGTAATAGAAGGAGCTCTACAAATGCTGGAAAAGCATAGAAGTGAGTGAACAAGTGAAAACAAAAAGAAAGCTAACCTGGATAATGTAGCCAAGGATATTATGTACAAGACTCTTGACAAAAACACCTTCAGCAAAATCAATATGTGTTCTTTTGTAAAATAAATATGGGAAAACTAGATTCAGATATGCGAAGGAAATGACCAGAGAAAGGAAAATAAACATTTCTGATTGAGCAAAACTTGCACAGTAAAATTCTTAGTAAAAATTAAATAAAATTCAAGCTCAATATAATCGCAAATTCACGATGTCAAGTAATAATATAGTATACACTAGCACAAATATCGTTCTTACAGAGACTGTATTTCACTAATATTGTTTTCAACTATGTTTTCTTTAGCAAACAATAATCGATTTGAGTGATTAACTACTAGTACGTAAATAAATAAATAGTTGAATACAAACAAACAAGATGAAATAAATATTTATAAATCAAATGAGAAATTAATTTGTTGGGAATATCGATTCACCTATCCCTAGTTATTTTCAATAATTAATCTCGACTATTGTTCACTTCCTTGGGCAAAATTCCCGAAATGATTGACACACTTTTTCGAACTATGTTAAACTAATTTGACCCGGTGAAATAATTAAACATCTTTAATTATTTATCAACGGTGAATTGCATGCACGATTTATGGAATCCCATAGCTTTCGACCTAATGGACTATGACTATCGACCTGTATTCAATTTCATATATCTATGTAAATTGTAAATTCACGGATTATATTATAGATCCTATTGAAAATTATTTTCTCGAATTCACTCGTAATATACAATATTATTAAAGTTAAATAGACTTCAATAATTCAAGCAAAACATTAATATAATTAACTACGAAACAAAATTTGAGTATTAAATTACGTCAAACAACTATTCGGGGTCGGAACCTCTTCGAATCCAAACAAACAATAAGTTTAGCTACTAAAAGTCGTGAAAATAAATGCAATACAAGATTTGAGCTAAATTCTTAAACTAGAAATATTAGATTAGATGAAGAACGGTAGCCCCTCTGCTAAAAAATCTTGGATCTTCAAGTTGTATCGATTCTCGCCCTTCTCCGCGTGCGGCTACTCCTTTTATCTTCCAAAACGTGATTAAAAAAAACCCGAAGATTCATGTGTTAGGGTTTTTCAGGCAACCAAACACCTTCCAAGTTAGAAATAATTTGAATAAGGAAATTTCCTTATTTACTCGTGCTGGGGAGGTCGAGATTTCTCGCCCTAGCACGAGTTGTTCTGTCCATATGGTTATTTTTCAGCATCTCGCGCTGGGCTGTCAAGAAATCCCGCCCTAGCACGAGGTCCTCTGCTTCGACTTAAAAACTTCATCTAATCGTGCTGCGGTAGAGAATTCTCGCCCCGACGCGATTTTTTCTGTCCAGATATCTTCTTTGCTTGGGCTCGCGCTGGGGCAGTTGAGATTTCTCGCCCCAGCGCGAGGTGCTCTGCCCTCAAACTTCAGTTCCAATTGAATTTCCATCTTTTCCGCCACTTTCCTGCACATTCGTACAACTCCGTGAGCGGTGATCATATGCAAAAATTTAAGATAAAATGAACAAAATGCGGACTTCATACACACAAAATGATGCAGATCAAACGATGCAATAAAATGCGTAAATACGACATCTATCAACCCCCCATACTAACCTTTTGCTCGCCCTCAAGAAAAATAGGTTACATGACACAACAAAACAAGAAGTATCTTGTCAGTGCATTCATTGTTCTAGTCTGCCTAAAAAAATATCGACATATATTTCACCAAATAACGTACAACGCTAGTTTTCGTACATCACCTCGAAGTTTAAACACTACAATTTTTCATGGATTTTAAAACGTGCATGTGCAATGTTGGTTCGAGCATCATGCATTTCCACAGTAAAATTTTCAAAATTGTAAGAGACTTCAATCAACATATCGGTGTAAATATCCCTTTCTCACATCCATCTTCATTAATCCCCGATTCGCATCACAGATAGTTAAGACTTGTCAGGCATAAATCAACACTGGATAGGGGTACCTTGAATAGGCTGAAATGGAAAAAACGAATGGAGTACAATGGTGTATCATTTGTGCACATTCAGATTTTTCGTCTGATTTTCTTCAAATCCTTACATCTCCATCATTTTAGCCCATGAATAGAATTTCATTCCTTTATTTGACTCCCCCACACTTACATCTCTTTTTTTATCTCCCAAAATTCTTTTTTCCAGAACTTGGTTATTTTTACAAGTGCATCATAATTATTTTATTTTTCTGTACTCCCTCGGATAGGAATAAAAGGTATGAAAATGTTGTTTCAGTCCAATCACAGGGGTGCATAAATAAGGCTAGATATAAAGGTGACAAGCATCGCAAAACAAATATTATTGGTAAGCTCAGTACAAATGCCTTGGTCTAACAGAAATATACCTAACTCATCCTCGTGCAGCAGGGCAGTGTTCGTGTCAAGGAACATAAAATGACCTCGACTTTTTTTTCCTCCATTAATCATAAACTCGAAAATACGAACTAAATAAAATAACTTAACATTTCTAACGATCATAATAAATTAACATATGAAATATCAAGTGCATAAAAGAAATCCTAAATCATCAACTAACTAAAATTCCTAAATCAACCTTTGAAATGATCACTAACAATAAAACATAGCATAAAAATTTCTCTAATAAAAATCATTAACACAATCTTTAAATCATTTATCTAACAAGCTAGTGCTGAAACATAAAGGCCCTCGGGTGTGTACTGCTGCACTCGATCCACTCAATCGTCAGCGCCTCCCATAAACCATCAAATCCTGCATCATACAAACCTAGTGAGTCTAAATACTCATCACGTTCTAAACATAGATAGCAAATAATACATATATAATCACATGCATTAAAAGTCATACTTTTATTCAAAATAACTTTTAAACATAAATAAACCATTTAAAATCATTTATACATAATTAAATCATAAATCGTAAAATCATTTTAAAATAACTTTAAGCATAAATAAATCATTTAAAAACCTTTGAGCATAAATCATATATCATAAAATCATTAAAATCGTAAAGCTTTCAATTATATATCATTTTGGGTGAAGTTTGATCCTTGAAAGTGACTAGTTTTTATCCTTCGGTCGACTGATTAGTCTTCAGCTCCACATGGCCCATAGGGATGGGCACTAGGCTCCACCGTAGAAATACGATTGTCGGGGTCCCTTTGGAGCCTTTTCCCATACACGGGATCCTTCTGGGGTCTTAGCCCGCATATGAGATCCCTCTGGGGCCTTGGCCCTCATGTCATCCCCACAAAATTGTAAGTTCACCGTCCTCACATAAACGGATCCCCCACGAATCATATATCATAGGTCAAAGTCAATTCACATCCCTCAAAAAATTTTCCTTTCCTTTTAAAATCATAAAATAACATAACTTCCAAAAATAGCATTTTAAACAGTACAAATTGCACGGCTTTATCATAAATCATAAAATAACATATTATCATCAAAATCATTATTTTAAATCATAAAATATCATTTAACATGTATTATGATTCTTCGGGACGCTGCCAAGCTTTTTCATATTTTCCTTAGTGTAAAATTCTCGTTTTGCCCCTAGACGTAACAATTTTCGATTTTATCTTTTTCTTACTTTTAATGACATGGGCTTATCCCAAATAATTATTTAAGTTCAAATATAACTATCCATAATTTTAAGCTTAAATCTAGGCTTTTCAATTAATTCTTTAATTAACGTTTCGTGAGGCGATTAGATCCCGAATAAATTTAAAACTCATTATTTTCTTCCCAAATTTTAAACATAAAATTTTTATTACCTATTCTACCCTTACGAGGCATGAACCACAACCGTGGACCCATGGTTCCAATTTTACTTAATTAAATCTCGAAATTGACCCTCACTCGAACACAACGAGTCATCTCCCAATTTACTAGAACCATGGTCGAGCCACCTCAACCCAACCCCGAGCCAACCCACCTAGGCACCCTCCTGACCAAGCCCAGCCTCTAGAACCTAGCCCTAGCTCGCTCAAACTCGTTTGGAACCAAGACCTTGCTCTGCATGTGTGTGTGTAAGTCTCCTTTCGGTATTAGGACTCCTATCTAGTCTAGGACTCTTCCAGCCCTTAACCACTTGACCACTCACGACCCTCAATGACCCTGGACCACGCCCAGCTTCGTCCCAGACCAGCCCAAGCCCTCGAACCAGCCCTTAACCCAGGCAAAAAGCCTTGCCCGTAGACACACAATCTGCGCACAACATGCTACTCACGCCTAAGACTCCTAGCCAACTTAGGACACTTCCAGTCGAGCCACCACGAGCCCACAAGACCCAAACCATCCCTGGACCATGTCCAAACCCAACCCAGATAAGCCCAAGCCCTTGAACCCGCGCACGAGCCACCAGAATCAAGGCAGCAGTCTGTGCACCCCTCTCAAATGCAATGGAGTCTCCTTCTCGCGTGAGCCACCATTGAGCTCGAGCCTCACTGACCATCCCTAGAACGTCGTAAGTTACCGACCAGACCACCTAGCCCAACCCCAAACCGAGCCGCAAGCCACCTGCACATGAAGACAGCAGCAGCGCGCCTCCATGGTGCTTCTTTCGATTTGCACGTTTTGCTCGAGCTATAGCCCACCCACCTGCACCAACCCCTGGCCCGACCTCTGCCATCTCCCTTGGACCCTGACAGACCACCCTGGCTCGTCCTTAGCCCCTCTGCACCCCTCTCCGGAAGCACAGCAGCACACAACGCGTGGGGGAGAGTCCCAATTCGCATGGACTCTTCCCCAGCCCATGACTCAAGCCGTAGCCCTCCTAGGACTTTTCGTAGGACCTAACCATTACCATTAAGAGCCTCCATCGAGACCTGGTCGAGCTCCATGACCCTATTCATAGTAACCGAGTCTCTTGAAATTTGTACACTCCCAACAACCTACGGTTCCTTCTTTGCTTTCTTTCCCACGGTTCCAGCAAGTTTCCTTCATTATTTTATCATGTTTTGTCCATAATTCAATCATATTTTATCATGTTTTGACAGCGTGTCCGTTGGGTTCATAACGTTCTTCAAAACGAGCGTAAAATCATTAAAACTTTGAAAAATACATATCCTACCGTAAAATAATCGAACATCAATATTTTTCATGCATAATCAATAAACGCACACATATTATGATTTATATGATGTTTAAAATTGTTTAGGAAACGTGTCTTTCCGTTTATAACGCTCGAATAGACGATCATTGGTGAGGGTACGACGTTGGACGACCGGACGACGAAGAACACAAGCCTCTTCCTTCCTTGTTATTTTTTGAAAATTTGAAGTGTGTGCAAGAGTGAATTTCGGCTGATATGAAGGTAGAAATATGGTGTTTTGAAAGCCTAGGTAACTTATTTATAATTAAATAACATGCTAATGGGCTTTGGTTTTGGGCTTGCAAGTTTAAGGGTAATTTGGCCTACTTTAAATAATTAAATTGGGCTCAATAACACTTAATTAATTGCATAATAAAAGTTTATGAAATTACTTTCCATAAAATAATATTTTTGATCTTTTAAAACTACTTGTTTGTCCAAAACCGGCTTCCAGGGAAAAATCGAGCTCGACTCGTAAAATAATTCGAACTCCAACATTTTTAAAAAAATTAAATCATTTTTAATCATATTAGGAAGCGTTGCCATTAATTAAAGAAAAATACATATTTTGGTCTTGGTCGTCTCCGGTCTCCTTTCTCCTGCCTATTATCAAATATTCTGGTAAAATCCTTAATTTCATGTAATCATGTCATATTATCATTTAATCATGCAATCATACATTTAATCATGTAATAAATATCATGCTAACATTTAAAATAAATTAAATAAAATAATTAAGCAATTAAAATAATTTGCATGCATGCAGTTTTACGTAGGTTGGTTTTTCGGACGTTACAATTCTCCCCCCTTAAAAAGAATTTCGTCATCGAAATTTTCCTTGACTTTCTGATTGCAAAGCTTAGATTCCCTCATCTCTCTCAAACTTAACCTCTAACTTAAATCTTATTCTTCAACTCGGTCTTCAAAATCTTGAAAATTGCAATTCTAACCCAAAATTTCCCAAAGTCGACTCCTAAATCCAGCTCAAGTAGTGCATGCAGCCTACTTTCCTCTAAGTTCTTCATTATCCCCAACAATTCCACTACTCAACATGCATTTAATCATTTTTCATGCAGCATGCAACTAACATGTATATCATGTATCATATAAGCATTTAAAGGAATTCTAAGCATATAAAATATAAAGCAGTAAAAACTCACATATTTGAGGCGTGACTTCTTGAGCTTCTCGGAGTAACAGTACACAACCCTTTGGGGAAACTTTGGCTCTGATACCAACTGAAACGACCTCGACTTTTTTTTTTCCATAAATCATAAACTCGAAAATACTAACTAAATAAAATAACTTAACATTTCTATGATCATAATAAATTAACATATGAAATCTCAAGTGCATAAAATAAATCCTAAATCATCAACTAACTAAAATTCCTAAATCAACCTTTGAAAAGATCACTAACAATAAAACATAGCATAAAAATATCTCTAATAAAAATCATTAACACAATTTTTAAATCATTTATCTAACAAGCTAGTGCGGAAACATAAAGACCCTCGGGTGTGTACTGCTGCACTCGATCCACTCAATCGTCAGCGCCTCCCATAAATCATCAAATTCTGCATCATACAAACTAGTGAGTCTAAAGACTCAGTGTTGTGACTTTGATTGTTGCACTCCCAATAGCAGGTTGTCCACAAGTAGTATAATTCGGTGAGTCCGATATCGTATCCACAGGGAAGCTACGGTAATTACAAGTCCACTACAATGTCTTTTTGTTTTTGTTTTTAATTTTGTTTTTCTTTTAATTGTTTGAATCTTTAATTGGTAATTTTTAATTGTTCAAATTTTAATTAAAGTAGTTGAGATTAGAGGATTCACTCTTGATATTTTAATAAAGTTAACATTAATGAACATTATTGAAGTCCACTTAATAAAATGGTTCCAATATATTAAATAATCATATTTATATTATGTTATAAATTATTATCTTATAAGTATATAATATATACCAAAACTTATAAATGTGGTCAAGTATTTATTGTGCTATATATAT
>NC_133306.1:17922154-17938901 GCF_012295235.1 Primulina huaijiensis
GTGTGATAAATATAAAAATTGTACATTAATTAAATGTTTTATAATATAAATTTATAGTTTTTGTTTTATTAAATGTTTAAATATTATATGTTTTATAATAAATTGTATAAAAAAATAAGTTGTTGTGTAATTATAAGTTTTTACTATTTTTACAGGTTCGATAAAACAAGAATAAACTTGACGTTGCAAATGGGATTAAGATGATTCTTGGACTTGTAGAAAGTTGATGATAATATCTACAATATTGGTGACAAGCATGAGATAAAAATCTTCTCACAATTGGGATTAAATTAAGCAACAAACNGGTAAAACTGCCACTCCTTTGGTAATTTTGTTTGTTGCTTAATTTAATCCCAATTGTGAGAAGATTTTTATCTCATGCTTGTCACCAATATTGTAGATATTATCATCAACTTTCTACAAGTCCAAGAATCATCTTAATCCCATTTGCAACGTCAAGTTTATTCTTGTTTTATCGAACCTGTAAAAATAGTAAAAACTTATAATTACACAACAACTTATTTTTTTATACAATTTATTATAAAACATATAATATTTAAACATTTAATAAAACAAAAACTATAAATTTATATTGTAAAACATTTAATTAATGTACAATTTTTATATTTATCACTCAGCACGTTCTAAACATGGATAGCAAATAATACATATATAATCACATGCATTAAAAGTCATACTTTTATTTAAAATAGCTTTTCAGCATAAATAAACCATTTAAAATCACTTAAGAATAATTAAATCATAAATCGTAAAATCATTTTAATATAACTTTAAGCATAAATAAATCATTTATAAACCTTTGATCATAAATCATATATATCATAAAATGAATAAAATCGTAAAACTTTCAATGAGATATCATTTTAGGTGAAGTTTGATTTTTGAAAGTGACTAGCTTTTATCCTTCGGTCGTCTGATCAGTCTTCAGCTCCACATGGCCCATATGGGTGGGCACTAGGCTCCACAGTGGAAATATGATCGTCGGGATCCTTCTGGGGCCTTTTCCCATACACGGGGTCCCTCTGGGGTCTTGGTCCATAAACGGAGTCCCTATGGGGCCTTGGCCCGTATATGGGCTCCCTTTAGGGCCTTGCCCTCGCGTCATCCCCAAAAAATTATAAGTTCACGGTCCTCACATAAACGGATCCCCCACAAATCATATATCATATGTCATAGTAAATTCACATCTCTCAAAAAATTTTCTTTTTCTTTTAAAATCATAAAATAGTATAACTTCCAAAAATAGGATTTTAAAAAATACAAATTGCACAGCTTTACCATAAATAATAAAATAACATATTATCATCAAAATCATTATTTTAAATCATAAAATATCATTTAACATGCATTATCATCTTTCGGAATGCTGCCAAGCTTTTTCGTATTTTCTCAATGTAAATTACCGTTTTGCCCCTTGACGTAACAATTTTCGATTTTATCGTTTTCTTGCTTTTAATGACTTGGGCTTATTCCAAACAATTATTTAAGCTTAAATATAATTTTTCATAATTTTATTAAGATTAAATCTAGGCTTTTCAATTACTTATTTAATTAACGTTTCGTGACGCGTTTAAATCCCGAATAAATTCCGAACTCATTATTTTCTTACCAAATTTGAAACATTACCTTTTTATTACCTATTATACCCTTTTGAGCCATGAACCACACCCGTGGACCCATGGTTCCAATTTTAGTTAATTAAATCTCGAAATTAACCCTCACTCGAACACACTGAGCCATCTATCAATTTATTCTAGCCATGGTCGAGCCACCTCGAGCCAAACCCAAGCCAACCCACCTAGGCACTCTCCTAACCAAGCCCAGCCCATAGAACCTAGCCCTAGCTCGCTTAAACTCGCCTGGAACCGAGACCTTGCTCTGCATATGTGTGTGTGTGTGTGTGTCTCCTTTGAGTATTAAGACTCCTATCTAGTCTAGGACTCTTCCAGCTTTTAACCACTTGACCACTCACGACCCTCAATGACCTTGGACCATGCCCAGCTTCATCCTAGACCAGCCCAAGCCCTCGGACCAGCCCCTAACCCACGCAAAAAACCCTGCTCGTAGACACACAATTTGCGCACCAGCATGCTACTCACGCCTAAGACTCCTAGCCAACCTAGCACACTTCCAGTCGAACCACCACCAAGCCTACCTGAACCTAACCATCTTTGGACCACGTCCAGACCCAATCCAAACCAGCCCAAGCCCTTGAACCCACGCACGAGCCACCAGAATCAAGACAGCAACCTGTGTGCCCCTCTCAAACGCGATGGAGTCTCCTTCTCGCGTGGGACTCCTCGCCTGAGCCACCACCGAGCCCGATCCTCTTTGACCATCCCTGGACCGTCCTAAGGTACCGACCAGACCACCTAGCCCACCCCCAAACCGAGCCGCAGGCCACCTGCACATGAAGACAGCAGCAGCGCGCCTCCATGGTGATTCTCACGATTTCACTACAGATCTCCCTTGGACCCTGACAGACCACCCTGGCTCACCGTTAGCCCCACTGCACCCCTCTCTCGAAGCACGGCAGCGCACAACGCATGGGGGAGAGCCCCACTTCACTTGTACGCTTCCCGGACTCTCCCCCAGCCCATGACTCGAGCCCTAGCCCTCCTAGGACTCTTCTTAGTACCTAACCATGACAAGTAAGAGCCACCCTCGAGACCTGGTCGAGCCCCATGACCCCATGCATAGTAACCGAGTCTCTTGAAATTTGTACACTCCCAACAACCTACGGTTCCTTCTTTGCTTTCTTGCCCACAGTTTCAGCATGTTTCCTCTAATATTTTATCATGTTTTGTCCATAATTAAATCATATTTTATCATATTTTGGCAGCGTGTCCGTTGGGTTCATAACGTTCTTCAAAACGAGCGTAAAATCATTAAAACTTTGAAAAATATGTATCCTACCGTAAAATAATCGAACACCAATATTTTTCATGCATAATTAATAAACACACACATATTATGATTTGTATGATGTTTAAAAGGGTTTAGGAAATGTCCATTTGCGTTTATAACGCTCGAATAGAGGATCGTTGGGGAGGGTGCGACTTTGGACAACCGGACGACGAAGAACACAAGCCTCTTCCTTCCTTGATATTTTTCGAAAATTTGAAGTGTGTGCAAGGGTGAATTTCGGCTGATAGGAAGGTACAAATATGGTGTTTTGAAAGCCTAGGTAATATAAGTATATTTAATTAACATGCTAATGGGCTTTGGTTTTGGAATAGCAAGCTTAAGGGTAATTGGGCCTACTTTAAAAATTAAATTGAGCCCAATAACACATAATTAATTAAATAATAAAAGTTTATAAAATTAGTTTCCATAAAATAATATTTTTGATCTTTTAAAACTCTTTATTTGCCCAAAACCGGCTTCTCGAGAAAAATCGAGCTCAACTCGTAAAATAATTTGAACTCCAACATCTTTAGAAAAATTAAATCAATTTTAATCATATTAGGAAGCCTTGCCATTAATTAAAGAAAAATACATATTCTTGTCTTTGTCGTCCCTGGTCTCCTTTTCCCTGCCTATTATCGAATATTTGGGTAAAATCTTTAATTTCATGTAATCAGGTTATATTATCATTTAATCATGCAATCATACGTTTAATCATATAATAAATATCATGTCAGCATTTAAAATAAATTAAATAAAACAATTATGTAATTAAAATAATTTGCATGCATGCAGTTTACGTAGGTTGGTTTTTCGTACGTTATAGAACATGTTCAAGTTCAAGTTTAAGTCACCTAATGAATCTCAAGTTTTGCTATGTCATGCATTCTTCTACGGCCAATATACGTGCAAAAAATTTCATTATTCAATCAAGATTTTCATGCGTCAACAAAACGTGTGTTTAAACCTAACGCTGTGACAACAATGGACTTGCATATATGTGATCAATTCAACATCTTCATTGGCTACCACGTACCAATCTAACACCAACTATTGACCACTTCTCATGTGATATACATATAAAACAAGGAAAATACAAAAACACAAACAAAATAAACAAACTAAACACCCACCCCCCAAATGAAAATTGTGCAATGTCCCCATTGCACAAGACCACTAAAACAAATAGAAACAAAACTGATGAAAATAACACGGATGCTAAACAGAATGCAGACTAAATGCAAAACATATAAAAATAATGCAAAGAAAAGAAAGCACGAAGACTCCCCTGATCACTGCTCATCCTCATCGTCATCGGGTGACAAAACTTCGGGCTCCTTATCGTCCGGCTAGGGGTAATCGTATCAGAATGGCAATGGAGGTGGGTATGCCGACGGGGGTGCATAGGCAGAGGTGTCAAGGCCCATGTGCGATGCCATAACGTGCACCAAAGACTCCACCGACGCCATGTACGAACTGTTGATGGCATTGTACTGATCCTGATGAACCGCAAAAGCACACAGCTCATCAACTTTATCATTGACTGCTCGCCGTTTGGGCTCTGGTGGCAGTGGCGATCGGCTAGCTTTCATCCTCAGCCACCTTTGGAAAGTCTAAAGCGCGCTTTCCCCATTTTGTTTTCACCGAAGAGTCATCCATGAGTTTCATCAGTATCATCCACATTGACGACAACCGCTGCTCGTATGCACAGCTCCATAATGATAGTGGGGAAAAAGAGTGCAATGCTGGTGCTATGTATGAACTGCTGAATCTGAGAGAAAATCACCCTGCCCACATTGATCGGAATTCTCACCATTAGTGCATATATCATCGTGGCTTGGCATCAAACGCTTTGACAGAAAATTGTACCACAACACAGGCCTAAACCGCAAATACTTTTCAAGAAAACAACTAGAGTATTCCAAATAGCCCTCGGGTAAAAAATTGTTAGCATAATTAATTCAAAGTCTGGTTTGGCTATTATCTCCTCCAATGTCGATGCATCAACAGCAGGGGTGCCCAGCAATTCATTTAAAGTGGCAGAGTCGAAAGAAATTAACTTACCCCGAACCATAGCGTTCCCATCGGTCCGCTCGGCGGCATTGGCATTGAATTCGCGCACTATTAGAACCATCGCAGCCTTAGGTATAGCACAAAATAATTCTCATCCTCGTTCCACATATTGTTTTGCAGATTTATGGATTTAACAGAGAAATCAAACCCCCGCTCGGGAAAGGACGCCTATGCAACTTGATGTGGTCATACTGTTTGCGAGCTTCGTCATTCACAAATTTTCCCATATTCTCGGATGAAGAAGACTTGGATGTGGGAGAGACAAGAAAGCCACCAACAAGTTCCTTGCAAATTTTGAAGGTATAGTGGAGTCATCGGCATGCTTAACTTGTAAGGGACGTTGGAAATCAGGGAGTGTACCTGCAAGTCAAGCGTGAGAGACTGAAAATCGAAGGGGAAGTGCGAAATTTTTTGTAAGAGGTGAAGAGGGTTTCACACAGAATGGAGGGAAAAAAGGGGGAAAATGAATTTATAGCGCGGCGCGTTGGGGTGATCATCCTAGCACGAACCATGCTGCCAAAATAAAAGTGTGGTGCACTGGGCGGTCCAAAATGATCGCCTTAGCGCGAGATGCTCGGTTTTTTATTTTTTAATTGTTTTTTCCAAATGAAATTAAATAACAATAAACACTTAATGTAAAAAGAATTGCCAAATGAAAATACAAGATAAATATAAGAGATAAAGTTCTCAATTTATAGTCGAGAGCGTAACTATCGGCCATTGTCAGTGTTGCTTGTTTTGGAACCGGGTGATTCCAATTTGTGGCTCAATCGCCGACCCATGTAATGCTTCAATCGCTTGGCATTGGCTGTGAATGTCCCATATTTTCCATCTTTCAAGGAGACTGCACCTGAAGAGAACACCATGTGTATCACGAATGGGCCCGACCATCTCGATCTGAGTTTCCCAAGAAACAGACGCAACCTGGAGTTGTACAGTAACACAGCTTCACACTCTTTGAACTCTCTCGGTGTGATGCACTTGTCACGTGCTTGTTTTGTACGCTCTTTGTAGGTCAACGCCAAATAATAGGCTTGACCTCTGAATTCGTCTAGTTGGTCCAGTTGCAGCAACCGGTGTTCACCTGCAGGAGCAAAAACAATGTTCAGTATTTTAGTTGCCCAATAAGCTCTATGCTCTGACTCAATCGGCAGATTACACCCCTTCCCAAACAATAACCGATATAGAATTCTGCCTATAGGTGTTTTAAATGCAGTTCAATAGGCTCAGAGAGCATATTTAGTTAATAATTTTTGAAAAAGTTTGTTGCAAAAATGAACGCCACCATCATTTATGATTGCTCGTGTTGTACCAAATCGACTGAATTTAAAAACTTCAACACCACCTGAGCATCATTTGCCACACAAGACTCCGCTTCCATCCATTTAGACACATAGTTGACCGCCATCAAAATGTATTTTTGTAACGTCTACTAATTTAAAATGCTGCTAAATTTTTTTATTTTTATTTTTTTGAAAATAGACATTTAAATATTTATATGCATGCAACCCTACTGAAAATATGTCATTTAAAAATAATCGTAAACAATCGATCAATAAATTACTGTAATTTAAAATTTGCCAACCCGGCCCTCAATCATGCACAAATAAAATAAAACAAGTAAAATCCTCTGAACATTGACAGCATAACATTAAAACGTATAAAACTGAGCGTGTCTACTCAAAACTCATATGATCGTAATGTGCGGAAAGGTGTTGTCCTCGGGTCATGCGCGCACATCCAGCCCCGCCTACTCAGAGTTCGGAACCTCCAATCTCCTCATCCAAATGCTCTCCTGCATCACACACGCCTAGTGAGTCTAAAGACTCAACACACCTGTACCGTTAATAACGAATACATATACATAGCACCCAGCAGTGAAAAATACCGTATTCAACATACAATTTCATGATCATGGAAAAAGGTATGCATAATCGTAACATGTCAAAACATAATAATAACCATAGCACATCTCATCATATCAACATATACGTGTTCGTTTTCTTAATTTGAATTTCGTTTATTAGCTCTGACTTTCGTATTATCATGTTAGTCGATGGATCCATCTACGTATAACTGCGGTACCACACGGCGGGGGCATCAGCAACAGCATTACCGACCCACTGAGCCTTGGCCTTACATATCATCGTATTACATATCATCGTATTAACGTATTCGTATTAGTCACGACCAACTCTTTTCCTTCAAAAACATGTCATCATGTACATCACTTAATAAAACATGCATATACATAAAATTTTCTTAAAATCAAGCATGCAACGTAATTTTCATAATTACATAAAAATCATGTATATGATGCATAAACATTTAAAAACATAATAAATTTATGCTCAGGGCGCTGCCAGCACTAAAAACTCTTCCAGGGTGCAAAATGATCATTTTGCCCCTGGAAACCCAAAATGACCGTTTACTCCTGGACCTATAAATTTCGACCTGAAGTTTACCAAACGATCATTTTGCACCCGAAACCCAAAATGACCATTTTTCCCGTGGACCTATGAATTTCGACCCGAAGGTTACCAAACTCCTTAAAACATCGCAAAACATATTTACAAGCATTTTTTAGACGTAAACTCGAGCCCGTTCCAAAACTTAATCAATTCGTTATAAAACATGGACCGGGGTCCCACTTTTAACTTGAATCGACCCGAAACTTAACCAAATTTTTCCCAGTTTAAACCATGACCTTATCTCACACTATTAGGCCCTAAACCACCCTTTCCAGGCCACCTACAAAACACGAGAACAAGCCCAAAGGTTTCTGGAGATTTCTACTCAACTTAGTTAAACCCTAGCCACGATGTTCAAACCAAAATATAGAACCTACACCTAACTCGCTCGGTCCAGACACAAACCAACCCCTCATAGACCATTCTAGGACCCTCTTGGACCGAACCAACTCACAGACTCATCCCCATGCATGCCCAAAAACGCACGCACACTCGAGAACCGACCAACGCACAACCCGCAACCTATCACTCTTCTTCACGCTCGATCGGATTCAAGGCTGGTTCCTGCAGTGGTCAAGCCCTCCAAGGTCGTGTCCCGAACCCACCAGGGTCTGGTCCGTGGCTTGGTTAGGCACCTGCACCGCTGGTTCAGCCTTTCACCTGACCTACACACCAAAACGAACCAACCCTTCGGATAACCCTCTCGGCCTTTAGCTTAACCCAACCAACACTCAACTCTAGCCTCAAGACAACACCCTGCCACCGTGATCAACCCCTAATAATCGGAAACGCAGCAGCCCCTTGCACAAAATTCGCAAAAACATGAGTATGAATCAACCCGTGTGGTTTCATGACAAATCCGAAATAGATGACTAAGTAATAAGCAAAAACCGAGAATTTTATAAACATCACACATATCACAGCACATATATGAAGTGAATGATGCAAGAATGGAGATACATGTCATGCCTTATCATGTATAATCCTACAAACTTGAACTAATGCGCTTCAGGGAAGCACTGGAGGAGCGGGAAGGAGTTTTGCTAAGAATATCTTTGATGAACTCGAGAAAGCTACTGAGGGTGGCTGCGAAAACGTGTAGCAGCAAGGGAGGGGACGGCCGAACACTAGGTTTAGGGTTAGGGTTTGAGGGGTGTAGGGTTTTAAATAAGAATTGCATGCACAAATGAAACTTGTCTAATTTAAATGAATTTAAAAGGTTTTGGGCCCACTAAGCATTAAAATAAACCCATCAAACCCAAACATGCTCTCGAAAAATATTTCGTTTAGATATATTTTTTAAAATATCACTCGAGCCCTGAAAAAGTCATCTGAATCATTAAAATTTACGTACCAGATAAAAATATAACCTGACGGGTAAAAATACCCAACCAATGCCAATTTTTAAAAATCATACTTAAAAAACCTCATATTAATTAATTAAAATTAATCACATAATAAAAATATTTTTCCTGATAATCACCGGTCTCCGTTCCCCGTTCGAGTGCGAAATGCATCTAGAAACTCTAATGCGTGAACTTCTAAAAATATCGTGAAATAAATCATAACCATGCAATAATTATGCATTAAATGCATAAAAATAAATAAACACATGATTTAAATAAAACATTAGATTGCATGCATTCAGGTTACGTAAATTTAAATTTCCTAGACCTTACAATTTTTTTGTAAAAGAGACAGAAAACGGTCCCATGAAGTCTATCCCCCGCACATCAAACACCTCGAACTCAATGATATTATTCAATGGCAGTTCATGATGATTATAGATGTTAACTGTTCGCTACCATCTACGCAGGCAAGAACATATGTACAAGCATCTTTAAAAAGAGTTGGTCAATAAAACCCACTTTCAAGTACCTTAGATGTCATTCTGATTGGTCCAAAGTGACCACCTACCTTGCGATTATGACAGTGGCTCAAAATTTGTCTTTTTTCTTCTTCCGCTACATATCTTCTTATCATGGCATCTGATCAAATTCTGAACAAAAAAGGTTCCTCCCAAAAAAAATATTTCACATCAGAAAGAGAAATTATTTCTTAGGTGAAATGATAAATTTGTGGGTGGCGTGCCTGTAACACCCTTCTTCCGTGTTTGACGTGGCCAATGATAATTATGCTCATAATTAAAATAGAGTTTTATAGATATAACTATATCATGGAACAATCCAACCTATGAACACTAGTGTGATGGTTTATAAAATTTTGACATGATGCCCCTACATTTCAGACGATCCAATAATCCAAGCAATAGTTAAATTCGTATAACGTACCACAACTTATATAAACATACACGCTACAACATGATCACAAGACAGATATTTCATCCACAATCTTTTTCAATCCATTCTATATACGAACTCACACCTTGACCGTTATAAATATAGACATAGATAACGTAAAACTTAATTCAAACCCTAACGTAAAATCAACTATAATATATATATATGCGGAAGCGATGACAATAGCATGTCCAGGTTCTTGTCGAGGTAAGACACTTCACAAACATCCATTGGTGAACCGACATCCTACTCATTTTCAGTACCTGATCCTGTAATATATGAGCTACGTGAGTTTATAAAACTCAATAAGTTGGCACTTATACATATCAATATGCGTAGAAGGAACATACATAACAAATTGTGATCAACAAAAATTCTTAAATCATTTCATATCATATATTGATGCATAACATGTAAACAAGTTCCTTGTTGTACTTGAGCCCCATTTGTTGACCTTTACTACTGTGCTTGCTTTATTATATAGCTACTACTGTGCTGATCGTAAGAGTGCCCTATGACAACCCCACGATCCATGAATATATATTGGCCAATATGTTGGTGGACTTAATACCACCTATGATGTCAACGAGCTTGTATATCATATAATAACATGTTTCATTCGTTTCATACCATTTTCATGGCATGACATAGCACCTCTCTTGAACATTCATAATCTTTCATATCTAATACATAACAATGATATATGGTACATATCAGGTGTATACTTATCCTCCATCAGAATTTTATGCATGCACATCGATAGATTAATTCTTTTTATGTCAGCCACTTTCCAAGCAAACGCACTCTTATGCTCCTTGAGAACTTCCAAAAATTTTCCTTACATCGCATCTGTCAAACAAGAAGAAATAGTAACAGGCAAATTATTATTCTCACCTATATATACGTATTTCAGATGAGGCGGTAGCGGTTTTAGCTCAAGGGTTGGTGGCTCCTCTAGGCTAAACTTCTGAGGGACCAAATCTCTTCGATCTTCTAACTCCTCTAACTGCATCCTAACTTGTTTCTTCCACAAGGAGGGTTGGAATTCATATATGCCGCCATTTCCGACTGTGCTTCGTCTAGCTCATCCTCGTGCAAGTCACTCGCGAGTGTGGCCTCAAGTGGATCCTTCATAGCATCCTGCACAATGTTGCAAACAAGTGAATCAACAACATCAATTCTAAAGCAATCATCACTGTGCAGTGTGTGCTTAAGAGCATTAAAAATATCAAATGTAATCTCTTCCTCACCCAATCGTTGTCGTAACTTGAGAGCTTTTCCCATAGCAAGAAATGGTCTTCCTAAAATCAAGGAAATTTCCATATCGTGTTCAATGTCAAGTACCACAAAATCTGCAAGAAAAATAAATTTCTCCACTTTTACCAAAACATCCTCAATCACTCATCGTGGGTATTCGACATACCTATCTACTAGCTGCAATGACTTTCTCATTGGCTTTGGCTTTTCCAAAACCAAGTTTCCTAAACACAGAAAATGGCATCAGGATAATACTTGCACCAAGGTCACATAAATACTTATGGAACACGACATCACCAATCATGCAAGGAATAGAAAAACTCCCTGGATCTCTTAGCTTAGGCAGGATCTTGTTTTTGACCAAGGCCGAGCAATTTTCAGTCAAGTGCACCATCATGTGGCCTATAATTTCCTCTTATTTTCCAAGATATCTTTTAAGAATTTAGCATAACTAGGCATCTGCATCAGCGCATCAGCAAAAAGAATATTGATATGTAATTTCTTAAAAATTTCAAGAAACTTACCAAATTGCGGATCAATCTTAGCTTTCTTGAGTGCTGCATGAAAAGGTCGAGGAATAAAAAATTTTGACTGTGCAGTGGGAGTAGGTAAAGAGTTAGCAGACATACCAATGGAAGTGTCAGCTTCTTCCTCTCCTTGCTCTCATTTTTCATTGCCCTCTTGTTCAAGCACTTTTCCATTCGTCAATGTTATGGCCTTCACTTGCTCTTTCGGATTAGTTTTATTTTTGCTTGTCAAGGTTCCCGGATCTCTAATAGGGATCATGTTAGCCAACTGCCCTATCTGATTCTCTAATCCTGTTATCGATGCATCCTGGTTCTGTAGTCTAGTTTCGGTGGATGAGATAAATTTAGACATCATATGCTCCAAATTAGACTTTTCCTCTCTAGGCTTAGGTCTATACATCGGTTGTTTTCCATAATGTTGTCCTCTCTGTGGGCGACTCTGACTCTTTTGACCACCCCATGAGAAGTTGGGATGTTGCCTCCATTTAGGATTATATGTTTTCGAGTATGGATCATTCCTAGGACGTTTTTGAGTCCCCACATGATTCACTGGTGCCATGTCTTGCACATAAAAAGGATTTCCGTCTTGACAATCCTTAGCAAAATGTCCCCCATAATATTTATCACAGAATATCTCTTGAAGGCGCATCGCCATCCCACTCACATTTAATGTAACGATCATGGGCCATTATGCTGAACCAACATGGGCCTCGGCCCATACCCATGCACAACTAATGATCATGGTCATTAGGATGGTCTAGCATGAGCCCTAGCCCATGCCCATGCACCGCCACTCATAAAATATATCACCCCTGGAAAGTGGTTTCTTTCGCCTCCCCAAACACTTGAACACAGGACCTCCATGCATAAGTACCTAGATTTTTAAATTGTTGGTTTATGTGAGGCCCGAGGCCGAAGAGGGTGGGGGGTGATCGCCAGTGCCATGAGGTTGCACTGACAATGGGCGGCTCCTGGCAGACTTCTAGGCGGAGGGAACATGAATGAACCGATCTTACACCAGAAGAAAAAGGATTCCGAAACTGTTCAGGTATGGGACTGTGCAGTTGAGGAGGGCTTAAAAGATTTAATATGTACTACTCATATCAAGAATGTGCATCTTCTTTTCGGTAACTCATCACATAAGATTTCCAAAGTTAAGCGTGCTTGACTTGGAGAAATTTTGGGATGGATGACCCCCTATGAAGTTTCTTAGGGTGCGTGTGAGTGAGGACATAAGCACGCTGGAAAGACTCGTCTTGGTACAGTGAGAACAGTCTTCGAATCCGGGGCGTTACAGTTGGTATCAGAGCCGACCTCTCCTACGGTGTGGTTCGAGGACGAACCAAGCGAAAACTGGTGGGCATGTGAGACCCGGGGCCGAAGAGGGTGGGGGTGATCTCCGGTGCCATGAGGTTGCACGGACAATGAGCGGCTCCTGGCAGGCTTCTAGGTGGAGGGAACATGAATGAATTGATCTTACACCGGAAGAAGAGGGATTTCGAAACTGTTCGGTATGGGACTGTGTAGTTGAGGAAGGCTCAAAAGATTTGATATGTACTACTCATATCAAGAAGACGCGTCTTCTTTTCGGTAGCTCATCACATAAGAACTCCAAAATAAATTGTACTTGACTTCGGGCAATTTTGGGATGTGTGACCCCTGGGAAGTTTCCTAGGGTGCGTGTGAGTGAGGACATAAGCACTATAGAAAGACTCGTCTTGGTACAGTGAGGACAATCGTCGAATCCGGACCATTACATTTATAGAGTTTTTAATAGTCATTATTGAATATTGTTTGACTTTTTAAAACTCTATGAAAGTCTATTTTGAATATCTATGAACTTTTAAAATCTTAAAAAGTAGTTAAAGTTCATTAAATCCCGGCTATATCAGTGTCAATCGGAAAAAAGACCAAAATTATCAAATTAAAAAATAAAGATAATTATTTAAAACTAAAATTTTATATCATAAATTATCAAAATTAGAAATGAAACAAACACGAGGGACTTAAAATTTAATGTTCCTTGTTCTAAAAAAAAATTAATCTTCCCTAATTTTATTTTTAATTTCAATATTGGACTTTTTGATTTGGTTTCCCTAATCAAATTTTAGTTTGCTTTTGTAAGTCAAGATTAGGGATGTCCCACGTAACCATTAACGTCACATCAATCCAACATCTCGATCATGTCATGCATTACGATTGATCGGCTTGGAGCCCAAACAAGTTCTTTTGTCTGGTCATGCATTACGGTTGTTTGACTTCAACCCAACGCCAAAGCATATATAAATACGATGCATATATATAACAGATCGATCGTAGGCGATAATTAAAATTTTCGCAAGATCGATATTACGTTCTTCACCAGTTACAATATTGTAGATTCGACAAGCTAGCTAGTTCCCATTTTCTTATAAAATCATGTCGACAATGTTCAGTGCCGAATTCGCGGAAGTTATATGTAATGCGAAAGATCCACAAGGAGAAGATGAAGAGGATGGAAACTAAGGAAGACAAGTCTGATCGTAAGGAGGAAAACAGCAGCAGTGTTGATGCTGCTAATTCTGGCGATTCAGCTGCTGCAAGTTGCTTCTTTCCTATGTTCAAGTTCAAGAAAATTCATCCCAGATAGCTATTGAAGTTCGAATAATGCTTTGTATTCTCATATGTGCACTACAAGTCTTTATAATTCCTCTCATATGCACCCTTTTTCTTTCTGGTTGATTATTTTTTAAATTTCTTTGATCAAACTATGCACAGACAATGTAACAATTATATTGTGTATTCTTTAATTCAGTGCTTCTTAATTAGGTTTTTTCTTTGGCTTAATTGTGGTTTGTGTTTGCACAAAGTTTTTATATTGCGAACGTGCCAGCTGCAAGCATGGTTCGTCATAATGGCCACAGAGCAAGTCGTGGAAACTACTATTTTAGTTCCAATGTCATTTCATAGAACGGCCACAACACGGATTTAAAGAAATTAAAAAATTAGTAAACTTTTGAAAAATATTAAGAATATTACATTGATAATAAAAATAAAATAGAAATGAATCATGAAAATTAATAAATCAATATTTAATATCTTTCAAAATACATAATATATACAAACTATCATATATTATCTCAAAATATTTAAGCCAGAAGTTTCAATTTTGACCTCATTTTATAAATGAAAACATTTAATATTAATTTTAATTAAATTCGTATACTAATAAATTAATATTTATAAAAACTTAGTTAAGTACAAGGTTGGAAGCTATACTATAATTGTGAACTAAAAAAAATTATTAAAAAATATAAAATAATTTATTTATTAATTTAAAAAATATAATGATTTTATATATTTATTAAAAATAAAAATAATTTCAATTTTTGTGTATATGAATTAATTAAATTGATGACTAATTATTTTCTAAATAATAACTCATTCCAAAATGATTAACATATTAATAAACCTTGATATAAATATATAAAATAAAATAAAAATAATAAAAAACGAAAGGAAAGGAAAAAAGTGGCCCATTTTATTTTTTTTAAAGTAATGTGACCCATTTAATTAAAACGCACAACCCAAAACATTAAAGTATCCCACAAGCGGCTTCTTCTTCAACTACAATACATACACACATAGATCAGCGTTGTGAACTGAGAAAAAGGGACAGAATCGGTTGTTCCTCTACATTTCAGTCAAAACCCATTCCGTTCTCGAAAGAAACGGTCGATCTTATGTTATAACGACTTTTTTTTGCTCACAGACGATTCAAAGCGCCTTCCTTCACATCTTGGAACTTTTTCCAGGCTACCCTCGTTTCAGTTTTGCAACGGCGGTTCCAATACCAATTCTGCGAACCATGTTAGACTAAGTGCATGTCCTGTCAGCCAACCATGTTAGACTAAATCAATATTTTATTTACTCTAATGTAAAACAATATTTATTTAATAATATTTTATGGTTTTATCTAAAAATGACATTTTTTTTATCTGTATATCCATACAAAATGCATAGATAGAGTCCTTGAATATATAATAGGTATCATGAGGTCTGTCTCTCAACATAAGACCATAAAACTCATTCGGAAGTGTTAGGATCGGTTTAGAGAGTCAAAGTGTTTACAAGGGGTTGAATAAACACTTGGATATTTTCTTCTCTTTTAAAATATGAGTTAGTTTGGTGATAAGCTGAACTCAAGAATCTTGTTGTCAATATCAATCGGTTAACTATTTTAAAGTGAGGAAATAAACCAACCGATAGATTGAATACTAAAACAATAAATAAGGTATTGAACACGAAGATTTTTATGGATGTTCGGAAACTTCAAACACTCCCACGTCACCCCTTCTATCACAAGGATAGGTTTTCACTAAAAGACTTTTATTGAAAATATGAATACATCTAGACTTTTATAGAGTTTTTAAAGTTGATGTTGAAAATTACTTGAGTTTTTAAAACTATATGAAAGTTTATTTTGAATACCACTATATTTCTATAGAATATTCAAAAGTCTTGCGTGAATATCTCTGGATTTTTAAAATCTTCAAAAGCCATTTAAAATAATTAAATTTCGATTATATCGATGTCACATCGAGAAAAAACAAAAATTATCACATTACAAAATAAAAATAATTATTTAAAACTAAAATTTGAATCAAAATTAGAAATGAAACAAACACGAGAATGTTGCTTGTTCTAAAAAAGTTTAATGTGTTGTGAAAAAGTAAAAATTTACGGTAAAAAGTAAAAATCTCAAACTCTCAAAATTATTACAATACACACTTTATAATATTTTTCTCTCAACTCAATTGTGTTTTTCTTCACAAATGAAAGATCTATTTATAGAAAATTTTTACAAATAATCCAAAAATAAATTACATCATTACCTTCATCATCACACACAAATTTCAATATTCAACACTTAATTTTACCTAATTTTCAACATTCAAATATTCAACATTCAAATATTCAATACACACATTTTAAATATTATTTTTCAACACTCCCCCTTGTGATGATGATCATAATGATTGTTTTCATTACGTGTTTTTATACTGCCTCGTTAAAAACCTTACTAGGAAAAACCCATTGGGATAAAAACCATAGTAAGGGAAAAAGAGTTCAGTCACGTAAACTCCCCCTCATGTTGACACGAACAATTCTTCACAAATTTCGTAGATTGCGCATCCCAATATTATATATG
>NC_133306.1:17943481-18000975 GCF_012295235.1 Primulina huaijiensis
CATTTACTTCTGGAAATGCTGATGATCCAGTGGGTCGGGACTGATGATTTCTCATTAGTAGCTCGTTGTTTTTTTCCGCCGCAAGAAGACAGGCAATGAGCTCAGAATATCTCGCAAATCCACGCACTCTATATTGTTGCTGTAAAGTTATATTTGATGCGTGAAACGTGGAAAATGTTTTTTCAAGCATTTCCGATTCTGTGACCTCATGTCCACAAAATTTTAGCTGCGAGATTATTCGATACATCGCTGAATTGTAATCACTGACTTTCTTAAAATCTTGGAATCTTAACATATTCCATTCATCACGGGCGGTCGGAAGTATAACTTCCCTTATATGTTCAAATCTTTCTTTCAATCCTTTCCACAGAGCCATGGGATCTTTTTCGATGAGATATTCACATTTTAAACCTTCATCGAGATGTCGACGCAAAAATATTATAGCTTTTGCTTTTTCTTGTGATGAAGATATACCATTTTCTTTAATGGTCTCGCTTAGACCCAATGACTCAAGATGCATTTCTACATCGAGAGTCCATGGCATATAATTTTTCCCCGTAATGTCGAGTGCAACAAATTCGAGTTTTATCAAGTTTAACATGGTGGTACTAAAAAAAATTATGATGCATTTTATTAGTTAATGAATATTGCAATACAAAGTAATGGATAAACAACAAATACAAGCATTCGTAACNATTAGTCATATTTAAATAATTATGTATATCATATCACATTATTATAATTAGGTGTCATAAGTTATTTTGTTTAAAAACCTTATAGGCTTTTATACTTGTCGTATCCCTTACCGGGAGTGTGGGATGTCGTCTTAACATCCTCCCAGGATTTATAACAAGTTTTTTGAAAAATTTATTTTTATTATTTATAATAACATTATATTATATAGTAAATATATAAACAATAAATAAATAAACAATAAAATAAATATTATTACTTTTGTTACATTTTTCTTCTGTTTTGGAGCTTGGAAAAATATGGAGGACTTTTAGAGTTTCGTGCTGATAACGTGTTGTGAAAAAATAAAAATTTACGGTAAAAAGTAAAAATCTCAAACTCTCAAAATTATCACACTACACACTTTATAATATTTTTCTCTCAACTCAATTGTGTTTTTCTTCACAAATGAGAGATGTATTTGTAGAAAATTTTTACAAATAATCCAAAAATAAATTACATCATTACCTTCATCATCACACAAATATTTCAATATTCAACACCTAATTTTACCTAATTTTCAACATTCAAATATTCAACATTCAAATATTCAATACACATATTTTAAATATTATTTTTCAACATAATGTTCCTTGCTTTTTAATTTGAAATTCATTAATTGACTTTGTGATTTGGTTTCCCTAATCAAATTTGAATTTGCTTTAGTAAGTCAAAATATGGACAAGGCATACATAACCATTAACGTCACATCAATCCAAAATCTGGATCATGTCATGCATTACGACTGAACGACTTGGAGCCCAAACAAGTTCTTTTGTCCGGTCATGCACTGCGATTGTTTGACTTCAGCCCAACGCCAAAGCATATATAAATACGATGCATATATATAACAGATGGATCATAGGCGATAATTAAAATTTTCGCAAGATCGATATTGCGTTCTTCACCAGCTACAATCTTGTAGATTCGACAAGCTAGCTAGTTCCGATTTTCTTAAAAATCATGTCAACAATGTTCAGTGCCGAATTCGCGGAAGTTTATGTAATGCGAAAGATCCACAAGGAGAAGATGAAGAGGATGGAAACTAAGGAAGACAAGTCTGATCGTAAGGAGGAAAACAGCAGCAGTGTTGATGCTGCTAATTCTGGCGATTCAGCTGCTGCAAGTTGCTTCTTTCCTATGTTCAAGTTCAAGAAAATTCATCCCAGATAGCTATTGAAGTTCGAATAATGCTTTGTATTCTCATATGTGCACTACAAGTCTTTATAATTCCTCTCATATGCACCCTTTTTCTTTCTGGTTGATTATTTTTTAAATTTCTTTGATCAAACTATGCACAGACAATGTAACAATTATATTGTGTATTCTTTAATTTAGTGCTTCTTAATTAGGTTTTTTCTTTTGGTTAATTGTGGTTTGTGTTTGCACAAATTTTTGATATCGCCACCGTGCCAGGTGCGAGCATGGTTCGTCATAACAATGTCATTTTATGGAAAGGTCACATCACGTATTTTAAGAAATTAAAAAAATTAGTAAAATTTTGAAAAATATTAAGATTACATTGATAATAAAAATATGAGTTGGTCTCATGTGAGACCGTCTCACGGATCTTAATCTGTGAGACGGGTCAACCCTACCCATATTCACAATAAAAAGTAATACTCTTAGCATAAAAAATAATACTTTTTCATGGATGACCCAAATAAGATATCTGTCTCACAAATACGACCCATGAGACCGTCTCACACAAGTTTTTGCCTAAAAATATATACAACCTATGATATATTATCTCAAAATATTTAAGCCAGAAGTTTAAATTTTGACCTCGTTTTATAAACGAAAACATTTAATATTAATTTTAATTAAACTCGTATACTAATATTTTAATATTTTATAAAAACTAAGTTAAGTAAAAGTTTGGAAGCTAAATTTTCTTCAATACTATAATTGTGAACTCAAAAAAATTATAATAAAATAGAAATATTTTATTTATTCATTTAAAAAATATAATAATTTTATATATTTATTAAAAACAAAAATAATTTCAATTTTTGTGTATATCAATTAATTAAATTGAGCACTAATTATTTTTATTCCAAAATTATTAACATATTAAAAAACTTGATATAAAAATAAAAAAATAAAATAAAATAAAAACAGAACGAAAGGAAAGGAAAAAGTGGATCATTTAACTTTTTTTTTTTTAAAGTAATGTGACCCATTTAATTAAAACTTGCGGTTACTTCTTCCACTACGATACATACACACGTAGAGCAGCGTTCAATGGAAAAAAAATTGGGCAAAATCGGCTTTTCCTCTCCATTTCAGCCACAATCCGTTCCGTTACCGAAAGAGCGGTCGATCTTATGTTATACTGGCGCTTTTTGCTCACATGCTGATTCAAAGCACCTTCCTTCACATTCTGAAACTTTTTCTAGGCCACTCTCTGCCGGCAATGTCATTAAATACAACAGTGGACAAAATTGACTTTGTGAAAAAAAAACGTGGCGGTTGGCTATAATATTTGAGTGTTGAACTTGATCAACAGAACAAATCTAATCTAGATGCATAATTAAAACATGTATTGCTTAAAATCAAACGAAACCACTCTTCGATCAATACTCTGCATCAATGTGGTTCTTCGAGTGTTGGCAACACCAATCAGCAACACAGAAAGTATGTTAATCAATCACACAAAGCCTTCACACGAAAATCTTCAATACTGAACTTGAGCAAGTTCAGCTGATTTCTCTAGTAGCTGCGTAGTGATTTTCTTAGGAAAAACTCGGAAAAACTCGGTAGATCTTCTCTCTAAGTATGCCCTCTATATACATCTTTTTCTTTCTCCTTGACATCTTTCCATAGATACTCAAATCCTACAAACAAGGAAAACTGAGAGTTTATTAGGAATAGAACTCTATTTTAAAATAAGAAGTTATATCTTAGAGATAAGTTCTTAAAATATGTGGAATAAATCTCAAGAATAAAATTTATCTAGGAATAATTAATCTTATCATCTAATCAATTTAAAATTAATCTATAAATACAAAATTAGAATATAGATTAAGTAGGAATAAAATATTCCTTTCATAGGGTTTGAGCCAATTTAATTGGGTTTCTCGTAAAAATTCAATGGGCTTATCACATTGGGTAAAAATTTATTTTTAGCATAAGCAATATGTATGATTGACTTGATCAATCAAACAATTTATTAATTCAGCACGCCACTATTAATTATATTCAATCCAAATCACCCCGATTTTTTAAATTAATTACGGGCACATCAAGTTCTTCAAATTTTCTACTAATGACGGAATATTTGAAAAACATACAAAAAAAAATCACTCAATTCCACGTTGATCTTACATAGTAAATAGTATGCATGTATAATTGCGTATTTTTCATGATACATAAAATGTATGCCAACATCTTGAGGTGTAGTAATGGATTAAACCTTTGTCGCGCCCAAACTCGAATTCATGTTAAAAAAAAAAAAGCATAACCGTCACTCTTAAGATTGGAACTTTGACCTAACTCAACCCCAAAACCTAGCTCAAAGGAGGAGGATTGTCCAAGTCCATATATGCAACTTTCAGGTTATTTATCCAACCGATGTGGGACAACTAACACATCCCCCTCACGCCCAGGAATGAACATCTGGAGCGTAAAGTTTACAAATGACTCAACTATGGGCAGAACGGGTGATCCAACACATAACGGTAGAACCTGAGCTCTGATACCATGTTAAGATTGGAACTTGGACCTAACTCAATCCCAAAAGCTAGCTCAAGGGGGAGGATTGTCCAAGTTCATATATGCAACTTCCAGGTTATTTATCCAACCGATATGGGACAACTAACAGTCTCTGTAATTAAAAATATATGTCGGCCGAGTATATGCTAATAATATCCTTGCATTGGGAAAAAGAAAAAAAATAATTAAATTTAATATTATTTTATTAAATTTTAAAAATATTTTAAAGTTTTGTGAAACTTTATCAATAATTTATTTTGATAATTTGCAATAAAAAAATGTTTTCAATCCAATTAATTTTACAGGACGAGCTTGCCTCAGTAAGTCCCTCATTAATCCTTACTTTATTTATTTCATTTATATTCGGTTTGGAAATGACTTTATTGAGGCCTTGTTAAAAGAGAACCATTTTTTTGGGTGCAAATCAGAAAGAAAATGACGAGTCTGAAAGGCATTGCCAATCTCAGAGAGACATTCTTCACTACCTAGGATGTAGGAAGACTTGGTAATCACTATTTCATCCTCTTCCTTTTATCCCCATGAATGGTCATGATTTAACACCATTTTTATTATAGGATGCCACTATTGTAAGGTCCAAAAATAAGACAACGTAATCCAACTGTATGCAAATATAGGGAAAATGAGAAATAGGTAATTAAATTATTTTTAATTGTTTAAATTAGTTATGTTTGATATGTTTATATGGTTTTTTAAGTAACTTTCTACTTGAATGCTTAAAAATATATTTTTAAATGTTATTCGAGCTGCGATCGAGAAATGGAGACCGATGGATGAAAAATGAAAAATATTTTTATTAAATATTTGTTTTTAATTATTTAAAATAAGGTTGATACTTTTTGTTATTTTCGAAAATAAGGAGTTTAACGTAATTATTAACGGTATTCGATTTTCATCAAAAATATGAACTTTTTAACAAATCGGCTAATATTTTCACGAATTTTCTTAAACGAAATAATTTTTAAATGCACTAATGGGCTTAATGGGCCTATTATACTATACTAATGGGCCCTAACTTACACACTTATTAATTAAGAAAATAAATAAGCCTAAACCCCACCCCATTAATCTAAAACTCACGCCCCCTTCCCCTCAACACCACACAACTCTTTCTCCACTCAAAACACACGGCACACACAATAATTTGCAAGGAAAAGCATCGGCCTTCTCAAGTTTTTAAGCAAGAGTCTTCTGTTCGTCGTCGTTCTTCGCAACTCAACGTATTCTCGTTCGTAATATACGCAAAGACATGCTATAATTCTTTCTTTTCTCATCTATCACACTCTAATATGTATCTAATTATGATTTGCATGAAAAAAAGTTTCTCTTTTGAATATTTTTGATTTTATGCATTCATGGATGTTTAAGGCATGATTTTTGCATCAAAACTTGTTTTATAATTACATGAAGGGGCTGTCTGATTAAGGATCGTTTATGGAACATTTTTACACAAGTTTAAGGGTCCTAGGATGTACGATATTTAAGCCACATGAACTAAAAACAAGCTGGAACGATGTTGTGTGTTTTGATGTCAAAAGGCTTGGTTAAGGGGAGAACCACTGCATGGCTCGGCCAGGGCTTGACCAGAGTGGGGCTGGGACCTGTTTGGGTCAGTAGAGGAGTCTTAGCCACGCTAGGACTCACGCTAGTAGGCTAGAGAAGAGTCCAAGCGAACTAGGACTCTTCCCCAAGCCACTCGAGAGGTTAGCAGCAACATAGGTGGGCTCGTGGCTGGGGTCAGGGGCTAGGCTTGGTTTGTAGGGTCCTGAGAGGGTTCACGAGGGCTGAGCTTGGGGTTGGCTTGAGGGCAAGGGTCCTAGTCGAGTTGCAAGAGTCCTAATGTTACAAGGGTTCTCGACCGCGGCACTTGTATGGTGCAGGGAGCTTCGACGCTAGTTAGGGTCGAGTCTTAGGGGTCCAGTGGGTCCATAGAGAGTCTGGGAAGGGCTTGGCTTGGGGTGGCTCGAGCTCGGCTCGAAGAAATTGGGCGATGGTTCGAGAGTGCTCTTTATGGTTTGATTTTAGGGTTTCCATGGCTAAGGGTTTGAAACGTGGTTCAAGGGCCGAATCATAGTTCACGAGGGTAAATTAAATATAAAAAGTCTATGTTTAAAATTTGAGAATTTTATATTAAAGTTTGAATTAATTCGGGATTAGAACGCACTACGAATTAATAATTACGAAATAAATAGAAAGCCTCGATTTTTATGCTAAATAAAAATATGAGAAATGTAAGTTAAACTTAAATAATTATTTGAGATGGTCTAGAGTCAATGAAAACAAGAAAAAGTCAAAATCGAAAAACTTTACGTCTAGTTGTAAAACAGTCATTTTACACTTGAAAATTAGTAAACGTCATGGCAGTGCTTTGAATGTTGTTTTATATGTGAAAATGATTATTTTAAATGTTTATGGAATTTTATGATATAATTCTTTTGCTAAAATGTATGTTGCATGCTTGGTTTAAAAGAAAAATGATTATTATATGCATGAATTTTATAATGTGATGGAAATATGAAATGTTGAAGGAAGTGAAGTAATTGTGACTCATACGAATACGATGATATGATAATACGTAAGGCCAAGGCTCACTTGACGAGTGAGAGTGTCGCTGATGTCCCCGTCACTCAGTTATGTGGTTACAAGTAGATGGATCCATCGACCCCTAAGGCGATAGTCACAATTAACGATCTGAATTCAACGAAAAGGAATATGTATACGCATGTGATGAATATGAATATGTTTATGATGATATGAAAAATTTTTAAGTTTTTGCATGATTATGAAATGTATTCTAAGTAAAAGTTTTTTCACTATTGTATGGGATTGTATACGTATTATTTGTTATCAAGATTTTGGTTTGCTGAATCTTTAGACTCACTATGTGTGATCGATGCAGGTGAGCATGATGTTGATCTTGCTGGACTGAAGGTGCACATAACCCGAGGACCAGCGCTAGTTTTCCGCATTTATGATTTTAAGTTTATGTTAAAGATTTTTACGGCTATGATTGATTTTGAGTGGTTTTTGAGAGGTTGGTAGTGTTAGTATATTTTTGAAATATTGCTAATTTAGGATTTGTAAAACGTTTGACGATTTTATGCTTTGAACTATTTCCTTTGAATTTTCAAATATAGTTGGTTGTTTGCTTTAAAATGGTGCAAGATATTTTAAATATATATACATATGTATATCTTAAGTCGGCCGAAAATTATTAGGATAAAAAAAATTTCTAGTGTATTTTAAAGAAAACGAGTAGTGGACGTTTCAATTGGTATCATAGCAATGTTCTTGTAAAAGGTTGTGCCACAGTCAGTACCGGGAAGCTCAGTAATCAAGCCTCAAATTTGTAAGTTTATATGCTTTATATGAATTTTATGTTGATGCCTGCATGATTACATGAATTATATGTTTATGTTACATGTTTAATAGCTTTATGAGAATATATGTTTATATGCTTAAAATTGCTAAAATGGATTAGTATATGTTGCATGATTAGAAAACTTAGATTTAAATGCATGTTGGTTACATTAGAATTTGAAAAACATTAAGATATAATGCCTCCTAGACGCACACCTATTACTGATGGACAAGCCGAGAATGTTGAGGATCGTCATGTTAATGTACCTCCGCCTCCTAATGGGGATGTTGCTACTCGTGCACTGGAGGACATGGCTCGTTTCTTTGAGCAGCAATTTCAGCAGGCTCCTAGACCACAACACGATTTCTATGATCAGTTCCGGAGGTTAGGGCTGAACGAATTTTTTGGCACCACTGACCCATTTGCTGCTGAGGCTTGGATTCGAGCACTTGAGGTGCACTTTCGCTACTTGAATATGGGAGATGCTGATCGCGTGAGGTGTGCTACATATATGTTTAGGGATGATGCTTCTCTATGGTGGGAAAGAGCTGTGTAAGGCCCGAGATTTTATCATTTTCATCCGAGAATATTTAATTTATGAATTTTGGAATGATGAATTAGATTTCACGGTTTTTGTAATTAATTAGGATTGAAATGGAATTAAAAAGAGTTATTGAGGGCTGAATTGCAAATAGTGAAGAATTCAGGGGCTAAAGTGCTAATATTGGAAGTTGAGTGGGACACATGTCTTGCCATGCACTTCAACGTGTAAACCCATCCATCCAATTCAGATTTCCATCAACGAGAATTGAGAGAACCATAGCCTAAACCCTCAAGCTTCTTCATGTGTAAGAAATTTGATTTTTCAAGTACCGGCGATCTGATTTTTAATCCGAGCACAGTTCTGAGATCATCTCGTCAAGAGCTACACAAGGACGTAAGTTTTATTATGTTCTAACATGATTTGAAATTATGATTTTGAGGAATTATTATTTGATCATTATTATGTGTTCTGGGAATAATAGACATCGTAGAATCGAAGTCAGATCGAAGAACAAGTTGATTTTGGAATTGTCATGATTTTCTGATTCTATCGATTGAAATTGAACAGATTTGGATTATTGATTGATTTCAGATTGTAGCGGATATGGGTTATGATTGTAATTGATATCTGTTGATATTGTATTGACGGGGATATCGGGATTGTGTCGTTATGCCGTTGATTTTGAATTAGATTCAAATTGATCATATTCAATATTGAATTAGGAATGAAATATTGATATTATTATTCTCGATATGTCATTTCAGATTGACAGAGACAGTCTTGAATTCAAAACTTCCAATTCTTCAGACCGAGATTACGAAAGAAAGGTATAAAGCAATGTTAAACCGGAAAGAATGACTCAAGTGAGTTAGAACTTGAGTTTCCCTAAACCACATACTTATTTGCTATTGTTTTCAGTTATTTGAATTTATTGCATTGACATGCTTGTTCTATTGATTTATAGAACGCATGATTTAGACGACTGGACTTCTGACAGAGGTGCCAGATTGTGATAGAGTAGTCACTGGCCCATTGCACATTGTCACAGAGTAGTAATTGGCGGATGTGCCAAAGTCTTTGACGGATAGGTCAAGACACTGGATGTTTGGTTTATATCGATGTTTGCTTAGGAGTGGAGTTACTTCTATTGCTGAGATTCGATATAGTATGCCAACGTCTGGAAAACCGGGATCCCTAGACTAGGAATGAGTGTAGTCTGAGATGTGGAGTCACGAGTTTATTTACAGGTTTATATTGATTCATGTGTTCAGATTTGATACATGTTCTTGATATCTATTTCATGCGTTTCTATCGATTATATGATTGCATGTTTTGTTGATTTATACTGGGATGTATTTTTCACCGGAATTATCCGGCTGTTATCGTGTTTGTATGTGTGCATGGCAACAGGTGGGACAGGATCAAGGTCGAGGAGATGAGGAGAGATCGTGATTAGAGTGGAGACTACGGACATTGATGTAAATAGGGTTTGAACACTTGATAATTAGTTGTTGAACCTGAGTTTTAAATGGTTGTATGTTGTACAAGACTTGTACTGTTATACTGATATGTATATTAGATGAAGTCCATTACTTTCCGCATTGTATAAAAAAAATTTAGACTCAGATTAATTAATTTGATCCAATTATCCCAATGACGATTAAGAAGATGATTAGCGTCTGAGTCCCCACAACAGGTGGTATCAGAGCTGTAGGTTCCTGAGATTGAACTAGATCAGAGCAGTAGGTCTAGAACTGCAGGTTCTTGGAGACGGAGATAGAAGCTAGTGAGCGGGGTAGATTGAGTTTTCTTTCCTGCTTTTGATTGCTAGCATGATTACTGCTTTTATTATTACATGTTTACCTGATTATCTGATTTGATTGGTAAAATGTATTAATTGAGAATGAATCAGAACCGATTCTTGATCAGCAGTAAGATGATCGGAGGGGGGACTGAATTGAAACAGATTTGTTGTATTGGGTTACTAATCTTTTTGCTAATCAAATATGCCTCCCCGAAGAGTACCAGAACAGGACAGTACTTCGGCTAATCCGATGGATGTGACAGCAACACCGATGGAAACGCTACTGAAGAGATTTCAGTCGTTCAAACCGCCAACCCTGAAAGGAACAGAGACTTATGTTGACTGTGAGTGTTAGTTAGATGACATTGAGACGCTGTTTGATTCGTTGGATTACACTGATGAACGGAGAGTTAAACTGATTGGGCACCGGTTGCATGATGTTGCAAAGAACTGGTGGATCACGACAAAGAGAGCATTGGAGCATCGAGGTACGAATATCACTTGGAATGTTTTTAAGACTGAGTTCTATCAGAGATTTTTACCAGTGTCGTACAGGAAAGATAAGAGGGAAGAGTTTGCAAATCTGAGACAGGGTCAGCTGAACATTGAAAAGTATGTGGCCAAGTTCTCTACTTTGCTGCGTTTTGCTCCACATGTTGCTGAGAATGACGAAGCTGTTGCTGATCAATTTATTAATGGTCTGAATCCTGAGATTTTTACATTGGTGAACACAGGGCGACCGAACAACTTTGCTGATGCCCTGAACAGAGCAAAGAGAGCTGAAGCTGGTCTTATTAGACAGAAAAGAGCTTCGTATGTTCCTTCAGCACCGAGACACAACAACCTCCTCCCAGATTTGAGAGTGGTAGCAGCAGTAGTGGAAAGAAATATTTTCTGAAAGCCCGAGGAAAACAGTTTAAGAAGTCGGGCAGCAGTTCTTCTAGCTCCAGTGGTTTCAGACAGAGCAAGAGTTATACCGGAGTTTACTGCAGAACTTGCAGAGGGAGACATCCCACTGAGCAATGCCAAGGAGTGATTGGTAGTTGCCGTATCTGCAGACAGCAGGGACACTTTGCCAGAGTTTGTCCACAGAGAGGTTCCCAAGGATCCTAGGGAGCAGAATCAGTTGGATCAGTGGCTCAGACTGATAGAAGATCATCAGCTGTACATTCTCTCCAGCCACCACCATCCACCCAGTCACAGCAGAGGCCAGGAAGAAGCCAGACAGTTAGCCAGCCTCCTAGACCGCAGGCCAGAGTATTTGCTTTGACAGAGGAGCAGGCTCAGAAAGCACCAGACGATGTTGTTGCATGTAACTGTTTTATTTCTGGTTATCCTGCTTATGTATTCATAGATACTGGTGCATCTCATACATTCATATCTGAGCGATTTGCATTGATGCATTCCTTGCCTGTTGAGTCATTATCTACTGTAGTATATGTCTCTTCACCTTTAGGGAGAGGTCTTGTATCAGTGACATCTGTTAGATCTTGTATACTGCGGTATGATGAGCATGATATTGAGTTAGATTGCATTGTACTTGGGTTGTCTGATTTTGATTGCATTATCGGTATTGATATGCTAACCAAGTACAGAGCTACCGTTGATTGTTTCCATAAGATTGTGAGATTCAGACCTGACATGGCTGATGAGTGGAAATTCTACAGTAAGGGTTCTAGAGCTAGAATTCCTTTGATATTTGCATTATCTATGACTCGATTGTTACAGAAAGAAGCAGAAGGATTCTTTGTTTATTCAGTTGACGTACTGAAATCGAGCCCATCATTGGCTGACTTGCCAGTGGTGTGTGAGTTTGCTGAAGTCTTTCCAGATGAGATTCCAGGATTGTCTCCGATTCGAGAGATAGATTTCAGCATTGAATTGGTATCAGGTACAGTTCCGATTTCTAGAGCTCCGTACAGAATGGCACCTATTGAATTGAAAGAGTTGAAGGAGCAGTTAGAAGATTTACTGGCCAAGGGATACATTAGACCGAGTGTTTCTCCTTGGGGTGCTCCAGTGTTATTTGCGAGGAAGAAGGATGGGTCAATGAGACTTTGCATTGACTATCGGCAACTGAACAATGCTACGGTAAAGAATAAATATTCGTATTGATGATTTATTTGATCAGTTGCAGGGTTCTTCTGTTTATTCCAAGATCGATCTGAGATCTAGATACCATCAGTTGAGAGTCAAAGATTCTGATATCTCGAAGACAGTGTTCAGAACCAGGTATGGACATTGTGAGTTTATTGTCATGCTGTTTGGTTTGACAAATGCTCCAGCTGTTTTTATGGGTTTGATGAACCGTGTGTTTCAGAATTATCTCGATGATTTCGTGATTATTTTCAAAGATGATATTCTGATATATTCGAAGAATATGATTGACCATGCTGAACATTTTAGGACTGTGTTGAGAACTCTGAGAACTGAGAAATTGTATGCAAAACTGTCGAAATGTGAATTCTGGTTGAGACAGGTTGTATTTCTGGGTCACATCATATCCGGAGATGGGATTTCTGTTGATCCTAGCAAGGTTGAGGCTGTGATCAGTTGGCCGAGACCGACATCAGTACCAGAGATTCGTAGTTTTATGGGTTTGGCAGGGTATTATCGACGATTCATTAAAGATTTCTCCAGTATTGCTAAACCGATTACGCAATTGACTCAGAAGAACGATCCATTTGTATGGTCTGAAGACTGTAAGTCCAGTTTTCTTGAGTTGAAGAAAAGACTGACCAGTGCTCCGATCTTGACTATTCCATCAGGTACTGGTGATTTTGTCGTCTATTGTGATGCTTCTCACAGAGGATTGTGATGTGTTCTGATGCAGCGGGGACATGTCATTGCCTATGCTTCGAGACAGTTGAAGCCACATGAAACTCGCTATCCAATTCATGATCTTGAATTGGCAGCTATTGTATTTGCACAGAAGATATGGCGACACTACCTCTACGGAGAGAAGTTTGAGATTTATTCTGATCACAAAAGTTTGAAATATCTGTTTTCGCAGTCAGAATTTAATATGAGACAGAGAAGATGGCTTGATTTGCTGAAAGACTTTGATTGTGAAATCAAATATTATCCGGGAAAGTCCAATGCAGCGGCTGATGCCCTAAGTCGAAAGGTATGTTCTTTATCCTTATCGACGATTGGTGTTTCGAATTTGATAGAAGATTGCTGTTTGTCTGGATTGGTATTTGAGACAGATAGTAGACCATTGAGATTATATGTTGTTCAAGCCGAACTAGAGCTGATTTTTAAGATTAAAGCGGCTCAGAAAGTTGATCAGAATGTACGGAACTCGATATCGATGGTCAGAGCAGGGCATCGATCAGAATATCAGGTATGTGAGGATGTACTGTATGTGAATAATTGATTGGTTGTGCCAGATGTTTCAGAGTTGAGACAACAGATATTATCAGAAGCGCATAGCAGTCGATTCAGTATTCATCCTGGTGGCAGAAAGATGTATAATGACTTGAAAAGACAGTTCTGATGGAAACAAATGAAAGCTAATATTGCAGAGTTTGTATCCAGATGTCTGAATTGCCAGCAGGTGAAAGCAGAAAGAAAAAAACCAGGAGGTCTACTGCAGAGTTTGTCTATTCCTGACTGGAAATGGGATCACATTTCCATGGATTTTGTGACGCAGTTACCGAGATCCTCCCGAGAGTGTGATGCGATTTGGGTAGCGATTGACCGATTGACCAAATCCGCATGCTTTATCCCGTATCAGATTACGTACAGATATGACCAGATGGCATAAATTTATGTTAGAGAAGTGGTCAGATTGAATGGAGTGCCGAAGTCGATTGTATCAGACCGTAATCCTCGGTTTACTTCGCACTTTTGGCAGAGTTTGCAGCAGGCTCTAGGTACGAAGTTATATCTGAGTACCGCATATCATCCACAGACTGATAGACAGTCAGAGCGGACTATCCAGACACTGGAGGATATGCTAAGAGCTGTAGTGCTTGATTTTAGCACTGGATGGCAAGAGGCATTGCCACTTTGTGAGTTTTCGTACAACAACAGCTATCAGACGAGTAGTGAGATGGCACCGTTTGAAGCATTGTACGACAAGAAATGCAGATCCCCTTTGTATTGGGACGATGTCTCTGAGGTACCTGAGATTGGACCTGATATGATCAGAGATATGACTGAGAAAGTGAAACTGATTCAGAAGAGAATGAAGACAGCTCAAGACAGACAGGCCAAATATGGCAATGTTCGACGGAGACCGTTGGTATTTAAAGTAGGAGATCGAGTATTTCTAAAGATTTCACCTTTCAGAGGAGTTGTCAGATTTGGCAAGAAAGGGAAGCTGTCTCCACGATATATTGGGCCGTATGAGATTCTCGAGAAGATAGGAGATCGTGCCTATCGACTAGTATTACCGCCTTCTTTATCTGGAATACATGATGTCTTTCATGTATCTATGCTGCGGAAGTATCTCCCTGATGATTCGCATATTATTCAACCAGACGAGGCTGAACTGGATGAGACATTGAGTTATATCGAGAAACCGATTCAGATTATCGATCGTAAAGAAAAGCAGCTCAGAACAAAGACTATTCTACTTGTGAAAGTTCAATGGACTCGTCATGGCATGGAAGAAGCTACCTGGGAGACTGAATCAGACATGAGACAGGAGTTCCCAGAATTATTTCGATGATGTGAGTCTTTTATTTTAGCTTCTATTATATCTTCTTATCTTATATGGTTTGATTGCCTGCGATTTCGATGACGAAATCATGTCTCAGAGGGGGAGAATTGTAAGGCCCGAGATTTTATCATTTTCATCCGAGAATATTTAATTTATGAATTTTGGAATGATGAATTAGATTCCACGGTTTTTGTAATTAATTAGGATTGAAATGGAATTAAAAGGAGTTATTGAGGGCTGAATTGCAAATAGTGAAGAATTCAGGGGCTAAAGTGCTAATATTGGAAGTTGAGTGAGACACATGTCTTGCCATGCACTTCAACGTGTAAACCCATCCATCCAATTCAGATTTCCATCAACGAGAATTGATAGAACCATAGCCTAAACCCTCAAGCTTCTTCATGTGTTAGAAATTTGATTTTTCAAGTACCGGCGATCTGATTTTTAATCCGAGTTTAGTTCTGAGATCCTCTCGTCAAGAGCTACACAAGGACGTAAGTTTTATTATGTTCTAACATGATTTGAAATTATGATTTTGGAGGAATTATTATTTGATCATTATTATGTGTTTTGGGAATATTAGACATCGTAGAATCGAAGTCAGATCGAAGAACAAGTTGATTTTGGAATTGTTATGATTTTCTGATTCTATCGATTGAAATTGAATAGATTTGGATTATTGATTGATTTCAGATTGTAGCGGATATGGGTTATGATTGTAATTGATATCTGTTGATATTGTATTGACGGGGATATCGAGATTGTGTCGTTATGCCGTTGATTTTGAATTAGATTCAAATTGATCAGATTCAATATTGAATTAGGAATGGAATGTTGATATTATTATTCTTGATATGTCATTTCAGATTGACAGAGACAGTCTTGAATTCAAAACTTCCAATTCTTTAGATCGAGATTACGAAAGAAAGGTATAAAGCAATGTTAAACCGGGAAGAATGACTCAAGTGAGTTAGAACTTGAGTTTCCCTAAACCACATACTTATTTGCTATTGTTTTCAGTTATTTGAATTTATTGCATTGACATGCTTGTTCTATTGATTTATAGAACGCATGATTTAGACGACTGGTCTTCTGACAGAGGTGTCAGATTGTGATAGAGTAGTCACTGGCCCATTGCACATTGTCACAGAGTAGTAATTGGCGGATGTGCCAAAGTCTTTGACGGATAGGTCAAGACACTGGATGTTTGGTTTATATCGATGTTTGCTTAGGAGTGGAGTTACTTCTATTGCTGAGATTCGATATAGTATGCCAACTTCTGGAAAACCGGGATCCCTAGACTAGGAATGAGTGTAGTCTGAGATGTGGAGTCACGAGTTTATTTACAGGTTTATATTGATTCATGTGTTCAGATTTGATACATGTTCTTGATATCTATTTCATGCGTTTCTATCGATTATATGATTGCATGTTTTGTTGATTTATACTGGGATGTATTTTTCACCGGAATTATCCGGCTATTGTCGTGTTTGTATGTGTGCATGACAACAGGTGGGACAGGATTAGGGTCGAGAAGATGAGGAGAGATCGTGATTAGAGTGGAGACTACGGACATTGATGTAAATAGGGTTTGAACACTTGATAATTAGTTGTTGAACCTGAGTTTTAAATGGTTGTATGTTGTACAAGACTTGTACTGTTATACTGATATGTATATTAGATGAAGTCCATTACTTTCCGCACTGTATAAAAAAAAATTTAGACCCAGATTAATTAATTTGATCCAATTATCCCAATGACGATTAAGAATATGATTAGCGTCTGGGTCCCCACAAGCTGAGCATGGTATTAATCTCGCTACTCTTACTTGGGCTCGATTCAAAGAAATATTCTATGAGAATTACTTTACTGCAGACGTTCGAGGACGCTTAAAGGGATAATTTATGATTCTATGTCAAGGAGACACTTCTGTGGCTGAGTTTGTGAGGAAGTTTGATAGGGGTTGTCACTTTATACCCCTTATTGCTAGGGATGCTGCGGAGAAGCTTAGACACTTTCTGGAAGGTCTACGACCTACTATACATCGTGACGTGATGATGTGCGTCCCTTGGATTATGCTGCTGCCACTGCCTATGCATTTCAAGCCGAGCAAGCTTTGAAAGATATTGATTTTGAGATGCAGCGTAAAAAACAACAACACCAGTAGCACTCTCAGCCGAATAAGAAGCCATATATGGGGACTCCTAGACCTCAAGGGCAACAAAAGCCCCAAGTTCAAGTGAAGAAGCCAGGACCACAAAAACCATCACAACTTGGAGCGCCAAAACCTACAGAGAGGCTACCGTGCAAGGAGTACAATCGCTTACATGATGACAAGTGCATGTGGGAATCTTTTAGATGCTTCATATGCAAGAAGAAAGGGCATAAAGCTGCTGATTGCCCAAAGAAGAATGCACCCACTACGAAAGAGCTTATGTTATGCATGTCGAGAAGGCTGAGAAGGAGCCAAACACGACACTCATTACCGATAACGTAGCTATTTAATATTTTTTATTGCTTTAATTGCATGAAATATTAAATTGGTTATGAGATTTGAGTTGGGATAAAGGATAACCTGATGGAAATAAATTGCATGCTCTATCTTAGTTGAAAATAAGAGATGAAAATGGAAACTATAGAAATTGACATGATTTTTTAGCCTTAATTTGTGTAAAGGACGTAATAATTCCAAATAAAAATTTTATGGCAAAAAATTGAGAAAAATCATAACTTTGGGCATGTTAGAGTATTTTCGAAATTTAGGAGGACTATTATGTAATTTCCAAAACTTTTGGGGCAAAAATGCAAATTTTCGAAAAGTTTAAGGACCAAATTGTAATTTTTCAAAACCTAAGGGACTTAAGGGTAATTTCCAAAAATTTACGGATCAAAATGCAATTATAAAAATTTAAGGGAACAAAAATTGAAATTCCGAAAATTGAAGGGTCAAATCGCAATATTCAAAATTCTGGGGACTAAATTTAAATTTTGAAGCATTGAAGAGTTAAAATGCAATTAATCAGAAATTATAGGGGGAAATTATGAATTTTCCTAAAAACAATAGGATCCAATCACTCATCTTCACAAATTTTTGGAGAAATTAATGATACAAATTCCTTAAACTTCAACACGAATAATCTAAAAACGTTTTCGACACAGGGAAGATATACATTCTAGGTGTAGCTACCTATGCATTGCTGGATTCAGGAGCTACAAACTCTTTCATATCCGAGACTTTCGTTAAGCGACTGAATATTACACCCGATGATATAGGATTGGGTTTCAAAGTTTCAATTCCTTCCGGTGACCAAACGCTCATGTCTAGAATTGTGAAGAATCTGGAGCTTCGTTTATATAAAGATGTGGTTCAGGCATAACTTATCATACTCCCTATGCCTGAATTTGACATCATACTTGGTATGAATTGGTTATCAGCGAATGGAGCTTCGATAGATTTTCGGCAGATATCAGTGTCTATTCGACCGCCTAGTGTGAAATATTTTGTCTTTGAGGCGGCGAGGAACAAGCAAATACTGCACATGATCTCTTGTCTGTGTGCGAGAAAACTTATGAGACGAGGATGCCAAGCTTTTCTAGCATGTGTCACTACAGCACATGCTCCTATCATTTAGAAGTTAGAGGATGTTGATATTGTCAGAGAATTTCTTAGTGTCGTTCCTGAGGACGTTTCTGGCATTCCACCTGACCGTGAGGTGGAATTTTCTATTAAGTTGATGCCGACACTGTACCTATTTCTAAAGCACCTTATCGTCTAGCACCCGCTGAAATGAAAGAATTAAAAAATCAAATCCAAGAATTGCTAGACAAGGGTTTTATTCGCCCTAGTTATTCTCCGTGGGGCGCACCGGTATTGTTTGTGAAGAAGAAGGATGGTAGTATGCGACTCTGTGTTGATTATCGAGAGCTGAATAGAGTCACCATCAAGAATAAGTATCATGTGCTAGGAATTGAAGACTTATTTGATCAATTGCAAGGAGCATCGATATTCTCGAAGATTGATCTTCGTTCTGTATACTATCAGTTGAAAGTGAAAGAGTCTGTTGTTCAAAAGACAGCATTTAGGACTAGATATGTGCACTATTAGTTTATGGTCATGCCATTTGGGTTGACCAATGCGCCAACGATCTTCATAGATCTCATTAATCGTGTATTTCAGCCGTATCTAGATCAGTTTGTTATAGTCTTCATCGACGATTTTTTGATCTATTCGAATAGTAAAGATAAGAATAGTCGGATTTGAGGACAACACTGCAAGTACTGCAAGATAGGAAGTTGTTTGCAAAGTTCAGCAAGTGTGAGTTTTGGCTTGATAGAGTGGAGTTCTTAGGCCACATCATTTCTAGAGATGGAGTCGAGGTTGATCCAAGAAAAGTTGAGACAGTGAAAGAATGGCTAGTACCATAGAGTGTGACCGAGATCCGAAGTTTCTTGGGACTAGTTGGCTATTACCGAAAGTTTATTCAGGGATTCTCATCTATTACGGTACCCATGACCGCCTTGACAAAGAAGAATGCAAAGTTTGTATGGGGATCCGAGTAGCAAGACAGTTTCGACAAATTGAAACAAGCTCTGATTTCAGCGACATTGTTATCTATTCCATCGGGACAAGGAGAGTATGTTCTGTATACCGACGCTTCTAAACTTGGTTTGAGTGCAGTTCTGAAGTAAATTGACCGAGTTATAGTCTATGCATCGAGACAATTGAAAGTTCACGGGAAACACTACCCCACTCATGAACTTGAGCTTGCAGCGGTAGTTTTTGCACTGAATATTTGGAGACATTACTTATATGGGGAGAAGGGCAAGATTTTCACCGACCATAAAAATTTAAAATACTTTTTCACCCAAAAAGAGTTGAATATGAGACAACGAAGATGACTTGAATTGGTTAAAGACTACGACTGTGACATTAGCTACCATCCAGAAAAAGCTAATGTAGTAGCAGACGCATTGAGTCGAAAGGCAGCAGTTATTACTCAATTATAACTTCAAAAAATACAGTAGTCCGAGATACAGCGGTTTGAGCTTACAGTGTAGGCTAGGGGCGGGGCCCCTAATCTTGCCATCTTGTAAGTACAGTCGACTTTGAGAGATAGAATCCGTGGAGGACAGTCTACTGATGAGAAATTGCAAAAGTGGAGAAATAGAGATGAAGCCAAGGGCCGGAAGTTGTATTCTGAGGTGGATGGTATAGTTCGTTATCGAGATCCTTTATGGGTTCCTAGTGACGACTCTTTGAGGGAGCTCATTATGAAGGAAGCTCATGACTCGCCATATTCCATTCATTCTGGAAGTACGAAGATGTATAAAGATATTTAATTGTTATATCTGTGGCCGGGCATGAAACGTGATATCCTACGATTTGTATCCGAATGTTTGACATGTCAACAAGTAAAAGCAAAGCATCAGAGATCAGCGGGGAAGCTTAAGCCACTTCCTATTCCCGAGTGGAAATGGGAAAATATCATTATGGACTTTGTTGTCGGATTGCCGAGGACTATCAAGGGGTTTAATGCTATATTGGTGATAGTGGATCGTCTTACGAAATCAGCGCATTTTCTACCTATTAAGACGACATTCACCATGACACAGTATGCTGATTTGTATATTCGAGATGGTTCGTCTGCATTGGATTCCCGTATCTATTGTTTCTGACAGAGATCCGAGATTTACATCGTCTTTCTAGAAGTGTCTGCAAGCAGCGATGGGGACTAAATTGTTATTCAGTACAACATTCCATCCTCAAACCGATTGTCAGTCTTAAAGAGTTATTCAAATTTTAGAGGATCTACTTCGAGCTTGTGTGATCGATTTCCAAGGAAGTTGGGAATCGAAATTACCTCTAGTGGAGTTTACCTACAATAATAGGTATCAATCATCTATAGAGATGGCTCCTTATGAGGCAATATATGGAAAGAAATGTAGATCACCTATTCATTGGGACGAGGTTGGCGAAAGAAGGGAACTTGGTCCTGACTTGATCGAGCAAACAGCGGAGCTAGTAGTCAAAATTCGAGATAGAATGAAGACTGCACAAAGCCGACAAAAGAGCTATGCTGACAAGCGACGAAGAGAGCTAGAGTTTGCAGTGGGAGACCAGGTATTTGTGAATATAACACCTATGAAAGGTGTTATGTGATTTGGCAAGAAAGGGAAACTTAGTCCAAGATTCATAGGGCCATTTGAGATTTTGGAGAGGATTGGAACATTAGCCTATAGAGTGGCATTGCCACCGATGTTATCTGGAGTACACAATGTGTTTCATATCTCGATGCTGCGAAAGTGCACGTCGAACCCTTCACATGTACTAAATCATGAACCTCTGCAATTGACTCCAAATATGACTTATGAGGAAAGATCTACCCAAATCTTGGCTAGACAAGAGAGAAGACTCCGAAACAAAGTTATTCCAATGGTCAAGGTCAAGTGGCTAAATCACTCGGAGGAAGAAGCTACTTGGGAAACCGAGAGGGACTTGAGGAGTCACAATCCGGAGCTATTCGGTAAGTTCTAATTTCGAGGACGAAATTTTATTTAAGGGAGGGAGGAAATGTAAGGTCCAAAAATAAGATGACGTAATCCAACTACATGCAAATCTAGAGAAAATGAGAAATAGCTAATTTAATGATTTTTAATTTCTTAAATTAATTATGTTTGATATGTTTATATGGTTTTTTTAAGTAGTTTTGTACTTGAATGCTTAAAAATGTATTTTTAAATGTTATTCGAGTTGCGATCGACGAACGGAGACCGATGGTTGAAAAATGGAAAATATTTTATTAAATATTTGTTTTTAATTATTTAAAATAAGGTTGAAGCTTTTTGTTATTTTCGAAAATAAGGAGTTTTGAGGTGATTTTATACAACGAGACGTAATTTTTAGCGGTATTCGATTTTCATCGAAAATATGAACTTTTTGACAAATCTGCTAATATTTTCACGAACTTTCTCAAATGAAATAATTTTTAAATGCACTAATGGGATTATAATATACTAATGGGCCCTAGCTTACACACTTATTAATTAAGCAAATAAATAAGCCTAAACCCCACCCCATTAATCTAAAACTCACGCCCCCTTCCCCTCAACACCACACAACTCTTTCTCCACTCAAAACACACGGCACACACAATAATTTGCAAGGAAAAGCATCGGCCTTCGCAAGTTTTCAAGCAAGAGTCTTCCGTTCGTCGTCGTTCTTCGCAACTCAACGTATTCTCGTTCGTAATATACGTAAAGACATGCTATAATTATTTCTTTTCTCATCTATCACACCCTAATATGTATCTGATTATGATTTGCATGAAAAACAAGTTTTCCTTTTGAATATTTTTGTTTTTATGCATTCATGGATGTTTAAGGCATGATTTTTGCATCAAAACTTGTTTTATAATTATATGAAGGGGCTGTCATGATTAAGGATCCTTCATGGAAAGTTTTTACACAAGTTTAAGGGTCCTAGGATGCACGGTATTTAAGGCACATGAACTAAGAACAAGCTGGAACGATGTTGTGTGTTTTGATGTCAAAAGGCTCGGTTAAGGGGAGAACCACTGCATGGCTCGGCCAGGGCTTGACCAGAGCGGGGCTGGGACGTGTTTGGGTCAGTATAGAAGTCTTAGCCACGCTAGGACTCAAGCTAGTCGGCTAGAGAAGAGTCCAAGCGAACTAGGACTCTTCCCAAAGCCACTCGAGAGGATAGCAGTAGCACAGGTGGGCTCGTGGCTGGGGTCAGGGGCCTAGGCTTGGTTTGTAGAGTCCTGAGAGGGTTCATGAGGGTTGGGCTTGGGGTTGGCTCGAGGGCAAGGGTCCTAGTCGAGTTGCAAGAGTCCTAATGTTACAAGGGTTCTCGGCCACGGCACTTGTATGGTGCAGGGAGCTTCGACGCGAGTTAGGGTCGAGTCTTAGGGGTCCAGTGGGTCCATAGAGTGTCTGGGAAGGGCTTGGCTTGGGAGATGGTTCGAGAGTGCTCTTTATGGCTCGCTTTTAGGGTTTCCATGGCTCTGGGTTTGAAACGTGGTTCAACGGGGGCCAAATCATGGTTCACTAGGGTAAATTAAATATAAAAAGTCTATGTTTAAAATTAGAGAATTTTCTATTAAAGTTTGAATTAATTCGGGATTAGAACGCATTACGAATTAAGAATTACGAAAAAATAGAAATCCTCGATTTTTAAGCTGAATAAAAATATGAGAAATGTAAGTTAAGCTTAAATAATTATTTGGGATGGTCTAGAGTCAATGAAAACAAGAAAAAGTCAAAATCGAGAAACTTTACGTCTAGGGGTAAAACGGTCATTTTACACCTGAAAATTAGTAAACGTCTTGGCAGTGCTCTGAATGCCGTTTTATATGTAAAAATGGTTATTTTAAATGTTTATGTAATTTTATGATATAACGTTAATGCTAAAATATATGTTGCATCCTTGGTTTAAAAGAAAAATGATTATTATATGCATGAATTTTATAAAGTGATGGAAATATGAAATGTTGAAGGACGTGAAGTAATTGTGACTTATACAAATATGATGATATGTTAATATGTAAGGCCAAGGCTCACTTGACGAGTGAGAGTGTCGCTGATGTCTCCGCCGCCCAGTTCTGTGGTTACAAGTAGATGGATCCATCGACCCCTAATGCGAAAGTCACAATTAACGATCTGAATTCAACGAAAGGGAATACGTATACGTATGTGATGAATATGAATATGTTTATGATGATATGAAAAATGTTTAAGTTTTTGCATGATTATGAAATGTATTCTAAATAAAAGTATTTTCACTATTGTATGGGATTGTATACGTATTATTTGTTATTAAGATTTTGGTTTGTTGAATCTTTAGACTTACTAAGTGTGATCGATCCAGGTGAGCATGATGTTGATGTTAGTGGAGGTCTTGATGATTGATCTTGCTGGACTGAAGGTGCACATAACCCGAGGACCAGCACTAGTTTTCCGCATTTATGATTTTAAGTTTATGTTAAAGATTTTTATGACTATAATTGATTTTGAGTGGTTTTTGAGAGTTTGGTAGTGTTAGTATATTTTTGAACTATTGCTAATTAGGATTGGTAAANTCTTAAGTCGGTCGAAAATTATTAGGATAAAAAAAATTCTAGTGTATTTTAAAGAAAACGAGTAGTGGACGTTTTTACTATGAAATTGAAGGCGCAGATATCTAGTCTGGAGGCTGCCTTAAAGAGGCAGATATTCACATTTTAGTATGATTCTATCCAAATCCGAACTTCGGAAGAATTTATATAACATCAAAATTTTCAAATAATATTGAACAAGGTTAGTGCTGGATCAATTAAATTTTCGTGATTTAACAAAATGTTACTGATTTAAAGTAAATATAAAAAAAAGCCTTGCTGAGCTGAATTCATAAAGGAAACTGATGATTCATATGTTAATGTTTTCCAAAGTTAAATTAAACAATAATCCAACTGAACTCAAGTTTAACTCATTATCGGAAGATAATTGAATATGAAAGACCACTTATTTAAGGCATACAATTTATTCTATCTAACTGAATCAATCATGATTTTTCAGCAAACATCCTCTAAAGACTACTTCCAGAGATTTTTTAAAAGATCAGAACCTAGCTGACATATAAGATAAAATATTTCATACCTTAACAACTTTTCAGTCTATTAGAATGTTAGAGTTCATGCGCATTACTGGAGTGTACTATCTGTCAGAAAGAACGATGACAAGGAACAACGACCTCTCTATTTGGAAATGAATATCAGATTGAAAAGGCCGATCGTTGGAGTCCGTACCTATGAATAGATAAATTGTTTGAAATTTCAGACCCCCCAAAAATTTGAATCACGAGCATTATTTTGAGTTTCAAATTCCTAAGAACCTAACTCGTCAAAGTATTTTTTCATCACACACTTACATTATTATATTAGATAATTGAGGATCAATTGTGCTTGAATATTTCCTTGATAAATGGTTGTGATTAACAGTAAGAGTCTTATTGGTCATGTAGTTGTGAGACATGTAGAAGATTCAGTAGCCTAGAGATAAGTCCTGCTGAAGTGTGTTGTTGCAAACTACTTGTAATTACCAAAATATTCTAGTGGAATCCTTCTTGAGAGGAAGAAAGGTTACATAGGAGTTGTTAAAATCTCCAAACATTCATAAACAATTGTTTTGTACGCTTACCAATTTCATTTACTTACAATTCTTTCATTTTGTTATTCTAATTGTTATTTATCCTTGCCTTTTGTGTTGTTCAACTGATTCAGTAAACCTATTTCCACGCATTATCCAACTGCTGGTTTATTGAAACCCATCCAACAAGAATTTCAATTCAGTATTGCTAACATACTCAAATTAATTTAAGAATTTGTTGAGATTGTTTATTCATCACCCCTTTAAACCAATCTTCTGATCATAAAAAGTTGTATCAGAGCGGTTATTTCTTGTCTCTGAACATTATACTATAAAATGGCCTCCTTCAGTAAGATTCCGATGTTTTTCAAAGAAGATTTTGATGACTGAAAAATTAGAAGACAAGCTCATTTAGCTACATAAGATGATGATACGTGATACATCATAATAGGTGGACCAATGAAGATTTTAAATACAAACATAGTTGTTGCCATTTCAGAAGGTGCGCCGCATGTGATTGAAAAGCCAAGAATGAAATGCACCGATGAAGACAAAAATAAATCCGAGAACTGAAAAATTCACAGTTGTCTGCCCTAAAACAAAGAAGGATGACAAGAGGTCGAGTGATAAGGACAAAAGATCTCATGAAAAGAAAAAAAGATTCAAAGATGACAAGAAGTAATTTAGAAAGAAGAGGGGTTACAAGGTGTTGGTGGCTGAGGAAAGTAAGAGAAAATGGGAGGATTAAAATCTGATTCATCTGAATCATAGTGTTCCAGTAGTATATTAGAATAAGAATGGGTTCAGTGCCTGATGACCGATGTCGAACTTGAATCAACCAGTGAAGAGGTATTCAACTTTAGCTCAAATTATTTTATACGATTTGATCTTGTCGCAGAACTTCATGACATGGTCAACGAATATAAAAGACTTTCTCAATCGTTCAAGGAAGTCAAGGCTAATCATTCAAGCCTACCTGACAAGGATGATGAGCCTAACTTGGAATAGTCAGGCGAAGTGTTAAGTTTGAAGGCATAAGTTGCAAAGAAAAAGATCGAGAATGAGCAAGTACACTTTGAGTTTCAACAGCTAATTAATGAGATAAGAAATTGTTCGAGTTGGTCAAACTTTGGAACAAGTCTTCAGTCAATCTTGAAAATGCAGGAGCTACATAATTCATTAGGAGACATGGCATGTCTGAATTTCAGTAGCAATGATAGAAACCTCACTGACTATAATACTCAAGTGTGTCTGGAAAAAGGAAAAAATAAATTTATTAAATTTTTTCAGATCTAGCACAATATATGAACATTATGACCCAACTTTTCAAGTTAAGAAGCATGTTGAACCAATGAACAAAAGCATAAAATTTGGTATAGGGTATACACCAGAGAGTTCCCATCCCAAACCCAACTGGTATAGTCATAAATTCACTTTGCGAGACATGACTCTATGAAGGATTAGCCCTACTGATACCATCAAAATATGCTTTTTAAGAAGAGATACATGCAAAAAAAATGAATTCAAGAAAGAAAGACAACATTTCAAGTACACCCAAGGTATTGCAAACAATATTTCTGCACAATCCTTTAAGAACAAACATGGTGTTCGGCAAGTTAGGCTGATCCAAATGTGGGTTCCTAATGCACTAGTCTCGTCCATACTCAAATAGGATTGGGTACCAATTTATTTTATCTATGCTTGAAGGTCAAGAAAGGTGAAGAATTGAAAATTTTAGTCTGGTACTTGGAAAATGGCTGTACAAGACACGTGACTGGTCAAGCTCAACTATTTATTGAGTTAATAAAATGCGAAGGAACAATATTACTTTTGGTGACCATGGGTAAGAATAAGATTACTCATGAAAATGTTGTAATTAATAAATTGATACTTGTTGAGAATTTGTGATATAATTTAATCAGTATTAGTCATCTTTGTTATAATAGTTACTTAGTTGATTTTCATAAAAGTAATTTCTTAATTAAGGATATTGATAATCGGACCATACTTATTGGAATTATAAATTGTGATACATATAAAATTGTTTGGAATAGTAATTATCTAGTCTCACCGACTTGTTTTTAGCTGTTAATTATGATAAACTATGGATATGACATAAGCGTTTGAATCATCTAAATTTCATATCAATTAATAACTTGTGTAAATTAAATCTATTTTATGGATCATCTGGAATATAATTTTCGAAGAGTCATGTACGTCCAACATGTAAGCTATGTAAACATGTCAAAGTAAACATGTCAGATCTATCTTGAAAATAAAGGTATAAACCTAACATCGAGATGTTTAGAACTATTGTATATGGATTTGTTTGTACCTATACCTATAATAAGCTTAAGGAGAATGAAAAATACTCTTGTCATAATTGATGATTCTTCCATATTTACTTGGGTAATATTCTTGAGTGGTAAGGATCATACATGTGCCTAACTGATTAAATTTCATAAACATATTCAAAATGAAAAATTAGTTTCAGTAATAGAGATCAGAAGTAATAGTTGTTCTGAATTTACTAACAAAATCTCTTACGCATAGATATTTGAACAGAGAATTCATCCAGAGTACTCTACAGCAAGGACTTATAAGCAAAATAGAGTTGCCGAACATAGAAACAGAACCTTGAAGAATGATTCACGAACCATGCTAACTTGTTGGAACATTTCATGTTCGCAATCTTGATTTTGATGTTAACAAAACTTGTTATTTTGTTTCTAAAAAATCTACCTAGCGTGCAAAAAGATGAAACTGATCGGGTCGCAAACTGATCAGTTCCAGAAGCCTAAACTGAAGCTGTCGAGACGCCAGCTGAAAGTGCCAACCGATTGCCAAAATTGAACCAGTTCAACATATTGTTCAACTGATAGGTAATTCAGCAGAAGACCTACAGAAAGCCTGGCCAGCTGATGCTCAACTGATGAAGAACTTAGCTGAACAAAGCCATTGATACAGTGAAATCAATCCAAACTGATTTCAACAGACCAGTTCAGAGAAACAGTACTACTGACCAGTTCAGAGCATCAGTTGTAACTAATCCATTCGCACATCATGGCAAAACTATCAATGAAATACAGCTAAGCGCGAATATACAAGGTTCAAGCATCTACCTCATAGACAAAGGTACAATAATGGACGTTGCAGCAAAGCTGAAAGGAGAAAAGATTCCAGAACATTTGTCAGAGTGACAAAGCATGTCCTAAGGAAGCACATGCGAATGCAACGGACATTATTATTGAGTCTTCATGTACGATCAGTGGAGCGCCTATAAATACCAGACCAAGACCGTCGAAGACAAAGACACCAACATTGACAACAACAATAATGCAAGTTTGTGAATAAAACTAAGGACACGCTTATATTATATCAGCTTACCAGAAGCAACTAGCCCAGCTGTGTGAGAACACCTTCGAGTTGTACTGATTAGATCAGTTCTCACACATTCACACACAATCACTCACATATACAGAGAGTTGAGTTCATTGTTTAGCTGACTGAGTCTTGCACGAAAACATTAAACTTGTGTTTGTAGTCTTTAACACATAGACGTTAAACAAGTGTTGGTTTGCTGGAAGGTGCTGCCTTCAGTCTAGACAAGGAGTTCAGCTAGGCAGTAGCGCAAGTCCTAAACTGAGTGGGTTTGTACAAGGTGTTGTATAAATCAAAGTCTTCTATTGGATCCTATCCGATGTGGTAGAAGGGGTGACGCGTAGGAGTAGTTGAAGTCTCCAAACATCCATAAACATATCTTGTGTGCCTAACTACTTAACTATTGTTTTAAAATTGATTTGATAAGTTCAACTGATATAAGTTCAGTTCTTCCCATAACTGAACTGATGCAAGCCAGAACAGATCCCCCTTACCTCAGTTATTCAGTTTAAACACAATCTAAAAGCTTTAAAAACCAAACTCGATTTAATTCATCGGTGTATTCATTTTTAGAACACAAGCTATTGCAGCTTATGTATAATATTTTGTTTGAAGCATCTTCAAAGGTGTCAAAATCGATCCTACAGTTGGTATCAGAGCAAGCTATTCTAAGGACATTTGAAAACTGACTAAAATTATTTTATTTAAAAATACTTTATATTATTTTCAAAACTATTTTAAAATGCTTATATAAAGCACATTACCAAGAGTAGAGAGGATTGGTTCTTAAACTAGCATTGTGGCCACTTCTCTCGACTCCAAGATTTGAGGCTTTAATCAGCCTGCAGGGTTCTGAGTACTACCTGTCGACAATTCAGCAAAACTAATTTGCAGACTAGATTTCAGTTGCTAGCCGACCAGTTCAACTAATCAACAGACGAAACGCAACTTATAGCTGAAAGCTATTGGATGAAACTTAATCATCAGCAGTATGCTGTAGCTTCATTGCTGAAACATCTACTCCTTTAAAATGCGGAAATATATATATATATATATATATTTAGAAAGTTGGGTATGATGGATGATTAGGTTAATTGATAGACGCATGTAAGAATTAAGGTAGATACCTTATCTCGAGGAATTTGTGAAAGCCATTAAGAAACTTAAGGGTTGAGTGGATATGCATGTTGGAATTATGTTACCTAATACTATTTGGATTGCGTAAGCTTGAATTTTAAGTTTATGAAATATGTGTTCATACGAAAATGTTGGGTGAAATAAAAACGAAAAAGAATTAGTGGTGTTCAACATCGGTTATCAATGGACGAATATTAAGATTCTTACCGAGTAAGTAATCTAAAATCTTGATATGGGAATTCTAGAATTCTATGGATTATAAGTAAAATTGATTTATTATAGTTAGTCCAAAATTAACATGGGATAACTTAGTAAGTTTTATACGCTAGAATTATTTAAGTATTGATGATACGTAAGTATGCGACATTCGTTCCAATGAGGAAAGCCAAAGGTTTTAGGCCTCAACTATATTGTAATTGAGAAGAAAATAGTTTAAGAATGTAATTGATACTAGAATGGTTTTATTATTTAGATAGAAGATCGATATAGTATACTATGAGTTTTATGGGTTAACACTACTCGAATTTAAGATTTGCAACACTGTTATATTTGAGATGTACTTGTAAATAGTAAGTTACGTAAGTTTAATGCCGTAAGATAAATATTCTATTCAAGGATCTTAGGCTAATATTGTTATGTGGGTTGAGATAAGGTTAATTTTTAAGTGTATTACCGAGGATAGAAGTCGATCAGTAATTTTTGGTGCTGAGGTTTCTCAAGTCGAACTGCATAAATGTTAATATAATAGGTCAATGAACACCCTGGGTATAAAATAAGAAAGTAAGACGGAATAAATTCAGATTGCCATTTCTAATATTGGAAATTTTGAGAAAAGTTGAAATTCGAGGTTATAGAAATATAGAATTAAGTCACCATAAGTTGTTTTAAGTTGCGATTCGCAAACAAGGATTTTGGTAGGAAAATTTAATTAGGATTGAGGAGATGTAAGGACAGCTTAACATTTATTTTATCAGAGTAGCGCAGCGGAAGTATGGATTATTGGGATTCTAGAATTAAGAGTCTAAACATTTTGATTATCCATGATAAGCGAATTTCAGAGACGAAATTCAATTTAAGGGGGGTAGATTGTAAAGTCTCAAAAATTTGAATGTCCACGTAAACCACATGCATGCAAGTTATTAAATTTCTTTGGTATTTTATTAATTTGTTTTAAAGCTTTAAATGCATTTTATTTCATAAATTATGTGTTTTAATTATTTTTATGCATTTTATGCATAATTCATGCATGATAGAATTTATTTCACGAAATTTTAAAGGTTTATGTGTTAAAGATTTTTAAGTTCATTTCGCGCTCAAACGAGGATCGGAGACCGGAGAATTATCATAAAATTTATTTTATTATATGATAAATTTTTATTAATTAATTTAATACGTTTTAAATGAATTTTTCAAGAATTGGAATTTATTGGATATTTTTTTACCCGCAGGATTTTAATTTTAACGGTAAACAAATTTTATCGAATTGGGAGACTTTTTGAGAGTTCGGCTAATATTTTCAAAATCTTTCCAACTCAAAATATTTTTCGGGAGTATGTTTGGATTCAATGGGCCTACTTTTAAGTTTATTGAGCTTAATACTCTATTTAAACTTTAAATTATCAAATTAGGGCCCATTAATTGAATTATTAACTATTTATAACAATTTAAATATTGTACTTGTGGTTACCCTTCACCTATTAATATACATCAACCGACACCTTCCCCCATTCCCATCAGTTCTTCACGATTTCAACATCAATTCTTCATGAAGGTTCGGCCACTACATCTCTTGCAAAAGAATAATTCTTCCGGCGCTCGTTCTTCGATCTCCTCGCATTTAGATCATCAAGGCACGTCCCGTACTATTATTTCTGCATCTTACACGTCATATTTATGTGGTCATGTGTGATTTTACCAAAGGTTTTCTTGATCCAGTCATGAGCATGAAGGTTGTCAAATTCTTGTTGTGTTCTTGCATTTCCTCAGTGGATGCTCACGTTTTCATGTATTTCTGTGCATGGGGCTGTTGGCTTTGTTCTGGTTTGATCCAGGGGTGTTCCTTGGTGTCTGGTCTAGGTCTACGTAAGTGGGTTCATGGCTGGAACGACATGTATAGCTTGAGGCGTGGGTTTTGAGGAAAATGGGTGCATGAGGTGGTGGGTTATGAGAGGACCGAGAGTTTGTCATGTTTTAGAATTTTAGCCATGGATTTGGGAAGCCTAATGACATTTTTTTAGGTCCTATTAAGTGTCTTTAAGATATGGTGAAAAGTTGAGAAAAATTCGGGTAAGTTTCGAGTTGATTCGGGGTAAAACCGGGACCCCGGTCCAAGTTTTAAAAAGAATCGATTAATTTTGAGTTTGGGGCTCGAGTTTACGTCTAGGAGTACTTTATATATGTTTTGGGATATTTTAAGGAGTTTGGTACACTTCCCAGGGGCAAAATGGTCATTTTGTACTCGGCGTGAGATTTTGGTCCTGGCAGCGCCCTGAGCACAAATTTATGATATTTTAAATGTTCATGCATCATGATTCACGATTTTTAAGGTTTTATGAAAATATACGTTGCATGCTTGGATTTAAGAAATAAATTGTATTTGTGCATGATTTTTATAAGTGATGTAAATGATAATGTTTTGAATGATGAGAATTAGTTGTGGCTATCGAAGTATATGTAAATGTTTAAGACGTATATGTAAATGCTGATGATGAGGCCTAGGCACAGTGGATGGGTAATCCTGTCACTGATGTCCGACAGCCGCCGGGTACCGCGGTTCTATGTATGATGGATCCATCGTAAATGATGATGTACGATAGTCACCTCTAATGAACTGAATTCACCTATGGAAATGATAAATGATTAATGGTAAATGATGAATGATAAAGGATGAATGATGATGATTAACGATGAGCTGTTTTGACACGTCACGATTTCATATGGCATGTTTACATTAAGATTTTAAAGTTCATGAAAGATATGTTGATTACGATATTTTTCACTGCTGTGTGCTATGTATATGTATTTGCTATTAACGGTGCAGGTGTGTTGAGTCTTTAGACTCACTAGGCGTGAGTGATGCGGGTGAGCTAAATGATGAGGAGACTGGAGGTGCCGAACTCTGAGTAGACAGACCTGGTGCGGTGACACCACCCGAGAACCACATGTTTTCCGCATTATGATTTATGAGATTGAAAGTAGATAAATATTTTCATACGTAGATGATTTTAAGATTTTTATCCGTTTAAGTTTACGTATGATTTTGGATGAGTTTGGTTATTTTAAAATGCACAACTTTTATTTTCAAATATTTAAGATCATTTTAAAAATGTTATATTTTTCTGTACAGCGCATGCATGCGAAACGTTTAAATGTTATTTAAAAAATGTGAGCTTTTAATTAAAAAATATATATATTTCCGCATTTTTAAAACAAGTGGACTTTACAATTGCCATATCAGATCAGACCAAAATGATCAATGTGGTTCAGCATCAGTTGAGTCCAATTTGCATCAACCATACTAGTTTTGCAGCATAGAGATCAAGTCCTAAGCAGTTAGCTATTCCTCTAGCAAAGAAACTCAGAATCGATGCAACAAATCAAGTGGTCAAGGTAACCAATCGTTGGTATATCCAGTCCTATTATGTATAAAACTGACTGAAACTTAATGTTGTTTAAAATATGCTATTGTAGTAGCAATTTCCCTTACAAGTGATGATGTGCTTAAATGTATGATACAAGTGACGCTTATTTGATTAAATAAACCTTATGTGTTCTGGTTAGTTTGTATGTAACTGAATTGTTATTTCAACTTCATTGCCTAAACTACTTGAATGTCCAAATCTGATAAAATTTATAATTAAAAGGAATTTTCAATTCAGTTCTTAAGGAGGAGCTTTGAAATTGTTTCAAACTTTTATTCCTTGAACCGAAATTTTTTAAATCTTGTTTAAATTGGTTTTTGAGGGAGAGCTTTTTCTTTATTCCCCAAACTGAACTTTCTTTAAATCGCTAAAACTTTTTAAAATACTTTAAATGTCTTGTTATCATAAAAAAAAAAAGAACATTGTTGGAACAGTTCATGTTCGCAATTTTGATTTTGATGTTAACAAAACTTGTTATTTTTTTTAACAAATCTACCTAGCGCCCAGAAAGCTGAAACTGATCGGGTCGCAAACTGATCAGTTCCCGAAGCCAAAACTGAAGCTGTCGAGGCACCAACTGAAAGTGCCAACCGATTTCCAAAACTGAACTAGGTCAACCGATTGTTTAACTGATAGGTAATTCAGCAGAAGACCCTCAGAAGCCCGGCCAGTTGATGAAGTGCTTAACTGATGAAGAACTCAGCTGAACAAAGCGACTGATATAGTGAAATCAGTCTGAACTAATTTCAACAGACCAGTTCAGAGAAACAGTTCTACTGACCAGTTCAGAGCATCACTTGTAATTAATCCATTCGCACATCACGGCTGAACTATCAATTGAATACAGCTAAGCGCGAATATACAAGGTTCAAGCTATAAGATAACTCACAGACAAATGTACAATAATGGACGTTGCAGCAAAGCTGAAAGGAAAAAGGCTTCCAGAACATTTGTCAGAGTGACAAAGCATGTCTTAAGGAAGCACATGCGAATGCAACTGACATTATTATTGAGTCTTCATGTACGATCAGCGGAGAGCCTATAAATACCAGACCAAGACCATTAAAGACAAAGACACCAACATCGACAACAACAATAATACAAGTGTGTGAATAAAACTAAGGGCACACTTATTTCATATCAGCTTACCATAAGCAACTAGCCCAGCTGTGTGAGAAAACATTCTTTTTGTACTGATTAGATCAATTTTCACACATTCACACACAGTCACTCACATATACAGAGAGTTGAGTTCATTGTTTATCTGAGTGAGTCTTGCACAAAGACGATAAAATTGTGTCTGTAGTCTTTAACACATAGACGTTAAACAAGTGTTGGTTTGCTGGAAGGTGCTACCTTCAGTCTAGACTAGGCGTTCAGCTAGGCCGTAGCGTAAGTCTTAAGCTGAGTGGGTTTGTACAAAGTGTTGTATAAATCAAAGTCTTCTAGTGGATCATACTCGAGGTGGTAGAAAGGGTGACGCGTAGGAGTAGTTGAAGTCTCCGAACATCCATAAACATATCTTGTGTCCCTAACTGTTTAACTACTATTTTGAAACTGATTTTATAAGTTCAGTTTTTCCCATAACTGAACTGATCCCCCTTATCTCAGTTATTCAGTTTAAACACAAGCTAAAAGCTTTAAACTGTTTAGTTTTCTTAGCGAATAATTATTTTGAGTATCTTCTGCTTGGTTTAAAAACTAAACTCGATTTAATTAATCGGTGTATTCATTCTTAGAACACAAGCTATTGCAGCTTATGGAGAATATTTTGTTTGAAGCACCTTCAAGAGTGTCAAAACCGATTCTACATCACTGATTCAGGGATTTTTTTAGATATTTTGGATAGAAGCAATCAACATTGCATGCCACACATAGAACAAGACGATGATTAACAAGAAGGTTGGTAAAACTCCATATGAAATATAAAATAGGAGTACGCCTCATATTTCTTATTTTCACATATTTGAAATAGGAGTACGCCTAATATTTCTTATTTTCACATATTTGAATGAATGTTATATTCATAATAATTGTAAAAATCATATGTCTTCTTTGGATGCCAAGTTTGATGTAAGTATATTTCTTGGTTATTCTGTTGTCAGTTAGACTTATCATGTATTCAATAAGAAAACTTTGAATGTTGGGAAAACAAATCAAGTTGTATTTTATGAAACTGAACTGATTGATGATCAAACTAACATTGCTAATCTATAATCAGATGAGAGACATCGATTTGGAAGATGACAACGGATATGAGATCAATGTGAACAAAAGAATTCATTGGTCACCTGAGCTTGAGATTCCAGATCAGTTAGCTAGACATGTTACTAAGGAACAAACTAAATAAAGATAGAATTGTAATTAGGAATAAAGTAACATTAGCCACACAAGGATATAGGCATGAAGAAGGCATAGACTTTGATGAAACCTTTTCACTAGTAGCTAGGCTAGATACAATTAGAATTTTTCTCGCTTATGCTACTTACAAAAATTTCAAAGTGTTTCAGATGAATTTCAAGAGTGCTTTCTTGAATGGCCTATTGCAAGAAGACATATATAATGAACAACCTTTAGGTTTTGTTAATCATACCTTGTTGAATGATGTTTATAGATTAAATAAAGCTTTGTATGGATTAAAACAAGCACCACGTGCCTGGTATGAAACTTTATCACAATTCTTGCTTGATCATGATTTTACAATTGGTTCAGTAAATAAAACTTTAACAAAATCGAACTCTTTAATAGTGTTGTCAAATCTGAGGTTCCAGCTCCTTGATGTCTATTTGAGTCCATAGATAGATCTCTGAAGTTTGCTTATTTTATGTTCACGTTTTACTAATGTGAATTTTTCAGGTTGAGGCAAGTAACTCTCGCCTTAATCTCACTATTAAATAACGTTGTCTTGACATTCATATGTCATATTTCATAGTCATGCCATGTTGCTATGGCTAAGAATATCCTAATGGACTTAAACATTGTTACTGGAGAAAAAGTTTCATCATAATCAATACTTTGCCTTTGAATATATCTTTTTGTTACCAATCTTGTTTTGAAGGTCATCAATCTCCCATGCACCCCAAGTTTCTTTTTGTAAATTCATTTGCCTCCTATTAGAACAATTCCCTCATATGGATCTACTAAGGATCGTACTTGATTCAAATACATAGAGTCTATGTCGAACTGCATAGATTCAAGCTATTTAGATGAATTTGCATCATACAATGCTTCTTTAAAGTTTCTTGGATCACATCTAGGAATGAGCTCATATTTCCTTCTTCAAGAAGCAGACTCATCATCTTAGGTGGTCTTGAGACCCTTTCAGATCTCCTAGGAGCTTGTATTTCTTCAACTGACTGTTTGGGTGTGTGTTCTACGATTTCATAAGTGGGTGGTTCCCGAATATCTACGAGTTATATCATTTCGCATTTTCTATCCAATAGAAACTCTTTTTCCAAGAAGGTGACATTCCTTGAAAAAAACACATTTGTTTCATTGAAATCATGAAATAATATCCAACATAATTCTTTGGATTTCCCACAAAGTAGCAAAAATTGGCTCTATTATCCAATTTGTCTCCTACTACATGTCTCACATAAGGAGAACATTCTCATATTCTAAAGAAAAAAAATTTTGAAGGCTTTCTGAATGTTCTCCCACTGCCTATATGTCTCCAATTTATCCCCACTGCCTATCTACCTCCAATTTATCCACTATCTTTTTATGGACTTGGTTCAACAATATTTTCATAGTCTCAAACTCAAATCCCTAAAACCATATTCATCAATGTCTGATTACGACATTCTGACACAACATTCGACTGGAGTGTGGCAGGTGGGGTGTACTGTGACAGAATCTCATTCTCATTAAGACAGTCTTGAAATTCAGTATTTAAGTATTCTCACATCGATCAGATCAAATTATTTAATAATTTTCATTAATTATTTTTCTACTTCAGCTCTGAATTATTTGAACTTTTCAAAGGTTCGGACTTGTATTTCATTAAATACACATACCCATACCTCGAAAAGTCATCAGTAAGGTAATAAAGTAGGATTGAAAATATTTTGTGCTAACATTTAGCGGGCCACACACATCTGTATGGATCAAATCCAATCGATCATGTGTACGTTCCACTTTCAATACGAAAGTGGCTTTGGTTATCTTTCTTTTAGACAAGACTCCATGTTTCAAGAGAGTTTATTTATGACATATCAAACATGTTCTCTCCCACTAGTTTGTCCATTCTTCTTTGGAAATATGTCATATACTAGCGTGCCACAAGTGTCTTTGATTTAGACTATCTTGTTTTCGTTTTTCTTTTTTTTTTCTTTGGTTGCTGAAATAGTTTAGACATTCACTTATCATTTCCAAAATATTTATGGCCTGGATATTTTCTTATGTAGAGACATCTTGTAGTGAAATACACATTTCCTGACTTATCAGACTTTGTGGACCCTTTAAGTATCCTTTGGGGCTTGCCTCTTATTCGGCTTGTTTTTTTTTTTTTTTTTGTAAGGGGTAGAACGTTTTTTTCCTTTATCTTGTGGGTCATTTATTCGGCTTTTTTTTGTAAGGGGTAGAACGTTTTTTCCTTTATCTTGTGGGTTATTTTTTGTCCCTGACGAGAAACATACTAAGAAAACAACATTTTCCTTCTTTATAGTGGTCCGTAAGTAGTAAATATATTGGCTAGCTCTTCAAAGCTAGCCTCTATCTTATTCATGTTGAAGTTTACCATGAACCTGTCAATTGAGTAAGAGATTGACCACAAGATTATATCATCATGTAACTCGTTGGAAATCATCAATTTCAGGCCCACCACCTTCTCCATAAGCTCAATCATATGTACACCATGCTAATGAGCATGAGCCTCATCTTGCATGCGTGTAGTAGTGAGCTCCTTGAAAGTAGTTTACATCACTGGACGAGTTTCAGCACCAGAAAACTCTTGCATATGCATTCGAACGTGAACAACATTAATTATTTCCTCAAACTGTCTCCACTGTTCATTTGAAATAGAAGCAATCATATTATACTTTAGCTTACATATTTTGGTCCCACCATCTCGCATGCTTCGCCAATTCAACAAGACTGACATTAGTGTGTATGTCATTTTCTCTGAAATCAGGACATTTTTTTCCGCCAATCTTGAATAATAGAGTTTGGTTAGCTTGTTTTAATTAAGAATAACATAAATGGATTACTTGACAAAATAGTAAATGTACTGAATATGAAACATATAATCATTGCTGACTATTTCAAATATTTTACAAGATATAAAATGTGTAATTTTGTTTTTATGAATTGTCTCCCACTATTTTGACATTTTCATAACCCTCTGATGAAAACAGAAAATCAAATTTCCTTAGTGAGTATGCAAGGCTCAATTGCTAAATTATGATCACGAATAATATCAATCAATCATAATTTCCAAGAGGTAGAACCCCAATTGCAACCCCTTGCAACACACACGTATTTTTGTCTCACGTTTGAAGAGGGCCCAATAATATGATCATCTTTCTCTTCACGTGTTGAGCTCAATCAATCAATGTTGAACCTTCGTGGACGGTTACCATGAGATCCCCTAATAATATGAGCTGAACTCATGTGAGTTTCACGTAGTTCACATCAATTATTTCACTAGAGGTCAGAGCTTTCAGGCGCCCGGGCGCCTCCACAATAATATGAGTTAGAACTGATCTCAGATAGCATTCATCATGCAACCACCATTGACAAAAGGCAAGGAAATGTTAAGATTTCTTTTAATTTTCTTTTTAAAGGCATTTAAATTTTGAATCTTATCCAAAATAAGAGATTTTAATTTTGAAATTTTTTTCTTATCGTTAGTTATAAAATCTCATGTCGTGTTTGTTTGTATGTTTTCCATATTCATACAATTCTTGTTATTTTATTAATAATAACACACATATTGATTATTTTTAATATATCACGTTCATTATAAATAATCAAAGATGATCAATAACCGAAAGTTAATTGATTTATATGAGCCATATATGGATCTATGTCCAAAGCCTAGGTCAATGCAGAGATGTAAATGTAATATTAAATAAGCTTATAATATTTAGTGTCTTCGATCTTCTAAATTCTTGAGGATCTAGACCCGCCAACATCTTCAAATCTTGATATTCCACTAAATCTAATATTTACATTAAATTTCAATGGCACAATAGGATACAAATTAATGGGTGGGAATGTGTCATAAACCAGATCTACTTTACATAATTATCAAATAATTAAAAATAGAACATATAAAATATCTTAAAACACACTTAGCAAATTGTTCATGGCTCTCGATCATCCTTTTATCATATAATATCAAATATTATATTTAAAATCATAATATCAAATATTATCAACAAATCATATATTTTGTAAATTTATCATTAATCGTCATAATTAGATATAAATTAATAAGTTAAATAAATATTTTAATTCATTAATAATTAAATTTATAGTAAAAAAATTTACCATAAATAATTAAAAACAATTTCTAATTATTTATTTCGTGAGAAAATTATACAATTTGATCAAAATTTAATTTCAAGAGTTAATTTCATTAATTTTCATAAAATATCAATTTTGAGCCAAAAAATTTGAAAAATCGGAAAATCATTCAGAGGCTCCCAATAATAGTCCATGTGTGGCAGGGCTGCCCGAGACCATCTTGGGCGGCACGTCTAGCATGGTTGCGCACAGTTCTACACCAAAAAAAAATTTAAATAAAACTGTTATGGGCAGTATCTGTAACGCCCCGAAAATTTAAAGGTCCACGTAAACCACGTGCATGCAATTATTAAATTCTTTGTATTTTAATTAAATTGTTTTGATTGTATTAATTAATTATGTTGTGCATATTGACATGTTTAAAATATATTTTTCTACATGGTTGCATTAAAATGTATTTTTAAAGGTTATTCGAGTTGCGATCGAGGAACGGAGACCGAGGACTGAAAAATAGAAAATGTTTTTATTAAATAATTGTTTTTAATTAGTTAAAATATGGGTGATGCTTTTTCATATTTTGGAAAATAAGAGGTTTTTATGTGATTTTATACGTCGAGACATAATTTTTATCGGTGTTGGATTTTCAACAAAAATGCGAACGTTTTGGCAACCCGGCTAATAAATTCACAAACTTATTTAAGCAAAATCGTTTTAATATTTTTAAATAAATACTAATGGGCTAAATGGACCTAATTGACATGGTTAATGGGCCTAAGCTAGCAATTAGAGTTTAATTAGGATTTTAAGCATTATTTAAACTAAAAATCCACCCCATACCCTACCATATGCACGCCCACCTCCCCAATAATTAACAAAACTTTTCCTTCCTCCAAATACACGACACACACACAAGGATTTCAAGGAAGAAAGTTTCAAAAATTGCTAGGATATTCAAGCCGTCGTTTTCTCGTCGTCGTTCTTCAATCGTCAACGAATAATCGTGCGTTAAATACGCAAAGGCACGCCATATTCTCCTTTTTACTCATCATTCACACCATAGTATTTCTTTAAAATTGGATTGCGTGAAAAACAAGTTGCAACTTTGAAGATTTTCGGATATGCATATTGTGTGATTTTTAAAACATGTATTTTGATCTAAAAACCATGAAAGTCATGCGCTAAGGGGCTCCCATGATTAGGAAGGGTAAGGGCACGTTTTTTTCATGATATAAGGGTCCTAGGATGCACGACACCTTGCTGCACAATAGCTGGAAACAAACTGGAACCAATTGTTTATTTTCGAAGCATGTGTGATCGGTTGAAGGGAAAGTGATGCATGGGGGCAGGTGGCTCGACCAAGCCTTGTGGTTGGGTCGTAGGGGTCATGGTTAGGTCGTAGGATGGGTCCTAGGAGGGCTAGGGCTAGAGCCTTGGGCTGGGGAAGAGTCCACGCGAAGTGGGACTCTCCCCCAAAACTTGCGCAGGAATCGTTCGGGAAAGAAGGGCTTGGGGCTGGCCTCCGCGCGAGCCAAGCTGGCCCATCAGGGCCAAGGGAGGTTGGCCAATGGTTGGGTTGGTGCAGGGTGGCTCAACGTGGCTCGAGCCAAACACAAGGAGCGTGAGAAGCAAGGAAGCGTGCTGCTGCTGTGCTTGATGTGGTGGCTCGCTGTTCAGGTTTCAGGGATTGGGTTGGTCTGGGCGTGGTCCAGGGAAGGTTAGGGTCATGAGGGGTCAAGTGGTTAAGGGCTGGAGGTGTCCTAGTTGGCTAGGAGTCCTAAGATAGGCTAGAAGGCACTCACGCACACATGCAGAATATTGGGTCAAGTTTCAGCAGGTTTTGGAGCGGCTAGGGAAGGTTTTTTGGGTTTGGGCTTGGTCAAGAGGGTCCCTAGGTGGGTTGGCTAGATTTTGGCTCAAGGTGGCTTGGGCGTGGCTCGAGTAAATTGGGAGATGGCTTGGTGGGTTTGTTGATGTGTCAAAAACAAAAATTTAAGAAGAAAAATTGAATTCATGGGTCCACGGGGGTGGCTCATGACTTGGAAGGGTAGAATAAATACTAAAAATATTATGTTTAAAATTTGGGAACAAAATAATGAGTTTTGGATTTATTCGGGATTTAATCGTCTCACGAAACGCGAATTAACGAATTAATTAAAACACCTAGTTTTAGACTTTATAAAATTATGAAAAATTATATTTAAGCTCAAATAATTATTAAAAGTCTAAGTTTTTAATTTGGGAATTTTATTAAGGTTTGGTTTAATTCGGAATTAAAACGCATTAATACGTCACATTTAAAGATTAATTTAAAAGTCCTCGATTTAAGCTAAATAAAAATACGACAAAATTCATGTAAGCTTAAATAATTATTTGGGACATGTTAGAGTCAATGAAGTTAAGAAAATATCAAGAACGGGAAATTTTACGTCAATGGGTAAAACGGTCTTTTTACACGTAAAAATTAGTAAACGTCATGACAATGCCCTGAATGCTGTTTTATGTGCTAATATGATTATTTTCTATAGTTATGGATGGTTATGGAATTTTATATGTTAAAATGATATTTTAAATATTTATGAGATTTTATATGTTAAAATGATATTTTAAATATTTAGGGAATTTTATATGTTTATGATTTAATATGTCAAAATGTTATTTTAAATGTTTTGAGGTTAAAATGATTATTTCAAATGTTTTTGAATTTTTACATGTTAAATTATGATTTTTAAATGTCTATGGGATTTTTATGATTTAAGGAAGACATTTAAAAGACATGGTGCATGCTTGGTTTCAAAAACAAAATTATATGTTATGCATGATTTATATAAAGAGAATGTAAACGTTGAAGGAAGTGAAGTAATTGTGACTAATTTGATAATGTTGGAGATTTCGTGAGGGTGACGGTCCTAGTGGGAGCCCGACGATCATATTTCTAGTATTACGAATATGAGGTAACAGTATGAGGTAACGGTATGTGGTAACGGTAAGAATGAGAATATCGTGAGGGGAAAAGGCCCCAAAGGGAGCCCATTTATGGGAAAAGGCCCCAGAGGGAACCCCGACGAGTGTATTTCTATTCGAAAGAGGATAGGCCAGGGCACAGTTGACCGGTGAGAGTGTTGCTGGTGTCCCCCGCCACCCAGTACTGCAGTTTCATGTAGATGGATCCATTGATTTTTTTGAGGTTTGAGGAAAGTCACAATTAACGATCTGAATTCAACAAAGGAAAAGAAAAATGTTATGATCATGATAAAAGGTTTTATGTTATGTTTTGAGGAAAATGAAAAGGTTAAGGTTTAAGTTATGCATGTCATGAAAATGTTTACAAAAATGTTCATGTTCACAGTTTATGCATCTTCATGAAAATGTTATTTTAAGTACAAGTATTTTTCACTGTTGCATGTGATTTTATACGTATTACTTGTTATCAATATTATTGTGTGTTGAGTCTTTAGACTCACTAGGTGTGATTGATGCAGGTGTTTATGATAGTAATGTTATGGGAGGTCTTAATGGTTGACCTGACTGGACTGAAGGTGCACACGACCCGAAGACCAGCGCTTCTAGCTTTCCGCATTTATGATTATGATTTATGTTAAGGATTTTTACGACTTTTTATTTATGCTTTTGAGTGATTTTTGAGAGATTATAGTATGGGTTGTATTTCTCAAATATATAGTTGGTTGTTTTAAATTTTAAAATGGTTCTAAAATATTTTTATGCAAATGTGTACGGTTCGGCCGATGCTATTGAACTTCCAGAAGAATTATCAGAGAAATAATTCTGAAGAAAGTAAATCAAAATTGGAAGAAACTGACAGCGAGGAGTCAGAACCAGAAACCTCATGCAGTTCTAGTGATGGTGAAGAGGAAGTGAAGTGTCTAATGGCTGGTGATACGGAAGAGGAATCAAGCAGTCAACATGTATTTGACTTCATCTCAACTGATTTCACTAGAGAAGAACTTATTTCAACTCTTCATGACATGGTTAATGAGTATCACAAGCTTGCCTTATCGTTTGAAAAGGCCAGATCAAAGCAAACTGATCCCATAGACAATAAAACTAAAACTGATGAATCAGTTGATGTGTTGAGTCTGAAAAAGGAGATTACTAAGCTCAATGCTGAAAAGAGCAGGAATCAATCAATGATTCAAAAGTTGACGCTTGAAAATTCAAAGCAAACTGAGCTTATTCAGGCTTGGAACAAATCATCTGTTGCATTAACTGAAATGCAGAACTCACAGCAATCAGTTACTGATAAAACTGGTTTAGGGTTCAGCACCCAAGATGAAATGTCTCCCAATGATACTCGACCAAAACTGAATATGGATAAAGGGAAATACATTCACTTTGTCAAATCAGTTATGATACAAGAACAAACTGAGCCAAGTAAACTGGTTGAACAGCCTTCTGAAAGTAAGAACAAGGCTAGAAGATATGGTATTGATTATAGCCCAAAAGTTTTAACTGACTCACGTAGTCAGCCGTCAAAAAGATTTAGCAGAAAATATTCAAATGGCTACTCCAATTACTATAACAGCAAGCCGGTTCAGAAAAGATATCTGCTGAACAATCAGTCGAACAAAGCTAAATCACATGTTATCTCATCTGCACACTACACACCAAACACACACAAATCGAGAAAGACCATCTCGAATACAGCAACTGGACAGTCAGTCAGACTAATCCAAGTCTGGGTTCCTAAAAGACTAATCAGTTTAGGACTCAAATAGAAAAGGGTACCAAAAATTATATCTTGTGTGTGATTGCAGGTAACAGGTACAATTAAGGAATCAATCTTGTACTTGGATAGTGAATGCTCACGACACATGACAGGAAATGCAGATTTGTTATCTCAACTGATCAAGTACACTGGACCAAACATCAGTTTTGGAGATAATTCCAAAGGTAAAACTGTGGGTAAGGTAAGATTATCCATGGTAACTTTACCATTAATGATGTTTTATTAGTTGAGAATCTCAAGTATAATCTGATTAGCATCAGTCAGTTATGCGATAAAGGATTCTCAGTTCAGTTTGACAAACACTCTTGTTCAGTCAAAGACTCAATTGATGAGGTTATTCTAACTGACAAACGGTGTGAAAACACTTACAAAGTCGGTTGGAATGATCAACCTTATGCACCAGTATGTTTCATTGCTTCAAAAATTTCTAAAAACTGGTTGTGGCATAAGAGATTGAACCACCTGAACTTTAAATCTATTGCATATCTGAGTAACCACGATCTTGTAACTGGTTTGCCCAAAATGGATTTTGTCAAAGATAAAATTTGTTCAGCATGTCAGTTTGGTAAACAAGTAAAATCTTCTTTTAAAAACAAGGGTCGTAAATCTTCTTTCCGATGCTTAGAACTATTACATATGGATCTCTTTGGTCCAATACCAATCATGAGCTTAGGGGGAATGAAATAAACCTTGGTAATTGTGGATGATTTTTCAAGATTTACTTGGGTTATCTTTCTCAAATCCAAAGATCAAACTGCTGCACAACTGATCAAGCTTTTCAAAAGATTATTAATTGAAAAATCAGTTGGAATTGATAGAATCAGATCTGATCGAGGAACTGAATTTATCAATCAAATTCTTTAAAATTTTTTAGAAAATGCTGGAATTAAGCATGAGCTCTCAGCAGCTAGAACTCCTCAGCAAAATGATGTAGCTGAAAGGAGAAACCGGACCCTTAAAGAAGCTGCTAGAACAATGCTTGCTGATTCGGGCATTTCTCAAAGGTTTTGGGCAGAGGCAGTAAACACTGTGTGTTATACTCAGAACAGATCGATGATTAATAAGAATCACATGAAAACACCATATGAGATCTGGCATGGAAGAAAAAGTGTGGTGTCTTACTTCAAAATATTCGGCTGCAGATGTTTTATTCTCGATAATGGTAAAAATCATTTAAAAACCTTTGATGCAAAATTTGCAGAGGGGATATTTCTTAGATATTCTTAAATTAGCAAAGCATATAGAGTTTTTAATAAAAATTCTTTGAATGTTGAAGAATCTATCCATGTTGTTTTTGAAGAAAACGCTCTAACTGATAAGCCAACTGATCCAGTTGAGCTAGTTGATAGATTTACAGAGATCAGCTTGGAGGATGAAGATGAAGAAGACAATCATATCAATCACAACAACCTCCAAACACCAGAACCAGAAGTGCTAGATCAACCAGTTGAACAGGAAGCTATTCTTGATGTTCAGTTGGAGGAGCCTATTGAGAATATTCAACTGCCAACTGATGAACCTCCAACTGATACAGATGCAGTTACTAACTTAGATACAACAAACACTGAACTCAGATGGAAGAAATCACATCCTCCGGAATTGGTGATAGGTAATCCATCTGATCCGTTAAGAACAGGAAATCAGATGCTTAATTTATTTATTCATTCAGCTTTCGTATCACAATTGGAACCGAAGAAAACTGATGAAGCTCTTGCTGATCCAAACTGGATAAATGCAATGCAAGAGGAGCTGAATCAGTTTACCCATAACAATATCTGGAACTTAGTTCCAAGACCACTTTCAAAAACTGTTATAGGTACAAAGTGGGTGTACAGGAACAAACTGAACGAAGATGGTTCAGTTGTGCGCAACAAGACAAGACTGGTAGCACAAGGATACAGGCAGGAAGAAGGAATTGATTATGATGAAACATATGCACCAGTTGCAAGACTGGAAGCCATCCGAATATTCCTTGCCTATACATCATTCAAGAACTTCAAATCTACCAGATGGATGTGAAGAGTGCGTTTCTAAACGGTCAGCTGCAGGAAGAAGTCTATGTGGAACAACCTCCAGGTTTCATCAATCATATTTTTCCTGATCATGTCTACCATTTGAACAAAGCCTTATATGGTATGAAACAAGCTCCAAGAGCTTGGTATGAAACGTTTTCAAAATTCCTAACTGATCATGATTTTTCAGTTGGATCAGTTGATAAGACCTTGTTCAAATTCTCTAAGAATGATCATATTCTACTTGTTCAAATTTATGTTAATGATATTATATTTTGGTCAACTAACCCCAAATTATGCGAGAAGTTTGCTAAGTTGATGCAGGACAAATTTGAAATGAGTATGATGGGTGAACTGACATTTTTCCTTGGACTGCAAGTGAAGCAACTGGAAACTGGTATTTTTATTAGTCAGACCAAATATACGAAGGAGCTGCTCAAGAAATTTGGCATGGAATCATGTTCTGCAGCAAGCACTCCCATGAGTTCATCAGTCAAACTAGACAATGATCAAGGGGGAATATCAGTTGAGGCGACATTATACAGAGGTTTAATAGGTTCATTATTGTACCTAACTGCTAGTCCTCCTGATATTGTATTTGTTGTATGCATGTGTGCTCGATTTCAAGCAAATCCTAAGCAATCACATTTCTCAGCCGCCAAAAGGATTTTAAAATATCTTAAGGGCACACAAAATGTTGGGTTGTGGTATTCTAAAGACTCATCTTTCAATTTAGTTGGATATTCAGATGCAGATTATGCAGGATGTAAGCTTGATCGTAAAAGTACAAGTGGATCATGTCAGTTTCTAGGAGACAGACTGATCTCTTGGTTCAGCAAGAAGCAAACATCCATAGCTACTTCCACGACTGAAGAAGAATATCTTGTTGCTGGAAGTTGATGTGCTCAACTGCTCTGGATTCATCAACAACTGAAATATTATGGAGTTATCGCCAAAGAATCGCCTATATTTTGTGATAATACAAGCACGATTGCTATCACGTATAACCCAGTTCTTCACTCAAGGACCAAGAACATAGATGTCAGGCATCACTTCATCAGAGATCATGCCTTGAAGAAGGACATCAGACTGGAATACGTCTCAAATGAGCAGCAAGCAGCTGATATCTTCACCAAACCACTACCCGAGACTAAGTTTTCTCACTTTCGCAATATACTTGGTTTAATAGATTTATCTTAATCAGTTTTACTGATTATATCTGAGTTGCTAATTTATTTGTGTCATTTATCTAATTCTTAACTGATGTTAGCTTGTCAGTTTGTTATTATGATTCAGTTCGTCATTTATTTTTCAACTGATGAGATTAACTATTGCAGAAAAATAAAAGACCAAGTTAAAACAAAATGAGTTTTTATTTAAAGAAATTGTTGCGGAATACACCAAAATATTCTTCTTCAACAAAAGACCTCCATTTTTTCATCCAACGGGATATATCGCCAGTAGAAGTCTTAAGGAAGCTATCAGAAACAGCTATACGCTCCAGAATCGTCCTTTCCTTGTGGAGCATTAGCTGGTAGATATAGCCATCTTCAAAGAAGTTCACCGTCTCGACGACGTGCAAACGCTCTCTATATTTCTCCAGCTTTGCCAACAGTCTAGGAGTGTTAGCTTCTCCACATTCATAGAGGAACTGGAGTCCTTGCAGCTCCTCCCAATAGCGAAGGATCTTTTGGAAGACTTCATCTTTCATATCAACTTTGCGTTTCTCCAGAGCCGTGTTCATGAATTCTTCAGCGATATCTGGAGTCTTTGAGCTACTTGCACCTGCCATTTTAACTACTGAATATTATTAACTGATATGTTGATACTAACTGAGCTACTCTTATTTATAGCGCAGGGTCAAGGAAGATGAAAGGGCTAAGTCACTACAGCAGATGATTAATCTTCTAGGAATAAGATTTAATTTAATTCGTCTTTCTTAAGTTCTCGTAATATTTATAGCATTTATTAAGGGGGAATATTGTTTTTAAGAGGTTAACTGAGAAGACAGAAGTTAGTTAATCTTCAACTGAAAGGACAGAGTTTTACAACCGATCGTTCAGTTGGATATTCCACTAATCTTCTCACATACGTTAACCAATTAACCATTTTTATATTCCAAATTAAGTGACGTGACTATCTATCAAAGCATTAAATGCTATCTTTCAGCAAATGATAAGTTGGAACGTGGACCCACATAATCCACATGTTTACTACACACATTCTTATCACACGAACACACGTTTTTTCAAAATTTTCATGGAATGACATGTGTCCAATAATACGAACAGTCGCGTACAAAAGTACCTTTCCCGCTCCATTTCAGTTCTTCTTACGCTTATCTAAAACTCTCAGAGCAAAAGCAAATTCAAGCTTTCTTTTTCGCAGAAAATCATCCAGTTCTAATGGCCAACCAGATTCCAGCGCATATGTTGAATTCTATGGCGATCAATTTCGATTCAATTCTATCTGTCAAAGAAGCTGATGTCAAGAATGTATTTCAGAAGCTACAATCAGCTGGACTCAGAACATTTTTGGGACAATCTTCCCAAGAGATCTATCCGAAATAACTTCACGATTTCTACTCTAGTGGATTTATCAATCCGGATGGAAGCATATCATCTACTGTCAATGGTCAGTTGTTGACCATATCTAAAGATTCTTTTGGTGAAATATTCTTGTTGCCGTCTGATAGACTGGCACACCTTGCTGATGTTAAAGCATCGGATGTTGAAGAGATGCAGACCCTACTCTCCGCTGATGGACAGAAAATCAAAGTTTCCGATCCAAAGAATGAACTAAAGCATGAGGTTCAGTTGTTGACTGACATTGTAGCCAAGGGGCTATTAGCAAAGGCAGGATCCTTTGCTGCTCTCACTCTGAAAAAATTTCAAGCCCTTACTGTTATCATGACCGGGCGAAGACTCAACTGGAGGCAACTCATCTTCAACATATTGAAAAATATGTTTCAATCCACCAAACAGTCCAAAGGATTTGCGGTTCAGATGAGCTATTTGCTGAAAATCAAAGGGTTGCTGGCTGATGACTCAAAAAGATCATCAAAATTTAAAGTTTTCAATGCCAAGAATATTCTGCCGCCCAAGGCCAAACTGGATCTTACTCCTGATCAGTTCTTCAAGATCAAAAAGAAGATTGGAGCACAGCAGGCTGCTCCCAAGTCTGTGAACAAGGCAAAAACTCTGGCACAGCTGAAGACCTCCAAGAAGAAGCTGATTGTCAGTGAATCGGAATAGGAGAAAACTCCATCTCCCAAGGTTACCAAGAAGCCCAGAACTCAGAAAATCAAACCAATAGCTTCGCTGGAAGCTATTCCAACTGAAAGACTGAAACCTTCAGACGCTCAACAGCTTATTCAGGCTATTCCTCTGAAAGCCGTTCCAGCTGAAGTTTCAGCAAGAGATCAGTTGCCTCAATCAACTGATCCATCCAAGAAGGTCATCACCTCAGCAGGTGAAAAGGAGTCAGCTAGGGCCGTCACTTCTCTGCCAACTGTCAATCGCCCTACCATCTTTGCTCAGGCTCGACCTAAAGGGATCACTATTCGAGAATTGGTGGAAACTACTCGTTCGGGACTGAACATTCCACACATTCTCAATGATGAGAAAGGCAAGGGCAAGATGATTGAAGATCCCAGGCCAACAAATGCAATCCAAACCCATATTGACCTTATTTGGGAACAGGTCAATGCATTTGCAGCATCCAAACTGAAAACTTATGAGGCTTGGACCATGTACAGAACTTACACTTTTGCCAAACAGTTGAAAAGGAAGTCTCAGCTGAAGAAGTTTATCAGGTTGGAAGCCATTGTTTTGAGAATAGTCAAAGCTGCTACTATTGTGCAGGCTTTAGAAAGGAAAAATTATTTCTTTGATCTGATGAGAGCTAAGAAGTTGGCTCAACTAGTTGAGAAGTTGAAAGCAAACTACATTCCTACGAATCCAACTGCTTACAATGATCGAGCCGTGCTTACTTAGTTGGATTCAGATCTTACTTCCTTGCATGTACAGATAAGATTCTGGGAACAAGATCAGGAATTAGTTGATCATGGAGGGTCTTCAGAAGAAGAGGAAGAACCCTCATCACCGAATAAAGAGCTAGCTCAGGATGTGCCTCAACCCTCTGTTGCTGATCCTCCAATGTACTCAGAAGCTGACTTAACACTTGCCAATATTGATGAAATTATTCAGTATGTAGTACAGGAATCTCAACCAGAGGAACTTATTTCTGAATCAGTTGATCACTCAACTGATCAAGCAGTTCAAGAGGCTCCTATTTTAACTGAAGAGCCCGTTCAGCCAGTTATCTCTGCTGAACCAGATGATCAAACTGATGTGCCAGCTCAGTCCATAGATAAAGAAATTGCTGAAAATGTGGAGCTCAATTGCTCAATTTTGAAAATATTCCAACTGACGAGCCAGCCCAAGTTTCAGCTGATTCTCAAGCAGAAGCACCAGTTGATAATCCACCGACTGAAGATCCCACAGATTTACCTATTCAACAGGACAGTTCAGTTGCTGCTCAGGATCCATCTTCTCCTCCTCCAGATCAAGTAGAGGTTACTGAATCAGTTGTTCCAGAACAGACTATTGCAGGGACGGTCGTATCTGACAGGACCTTAGTGGTCTTTGATCAAGTCTCCAAAGAACAAGAACCTGGAACATCTGGACATCTACCTCCTCATTCGTCTACTGATCTTGAAGTAGTTCTTGAAGAAATTCAAGATATTCAGAATAATATGCACAAAATACTTACTGCCGTTTCCCAAATTCAGCGAACTCAACTCGCTCATACTTTGAAACTGGAACATGCATAGGTATTCAATTCAGAGAAACTGAAGGTAGTCCATGCTACTGTGACCTCTCTTTCCCTTGCAATAGAAGATATCAGGAAGAATAGAGGCATAGCTGAAAGTCTCTCCGTAACCCAAGATGCAATCAAAAATAGAGTTGACTTTGTGGAGAAATCTGTTTCAAGAAAGATAGACTTGATGCAAACAATTGTGCTGAATGCAGTCTCAGACGTAGCCACTTCTGTTAAAGTTCTATCATCCGATGTTAAGAGGTTATCTATCACAATGGAGGCGTTTGACAAAAAAGGGGAACATACCTAAGCTACAATAAATCAGTTGATGGATTTATTTGTAAATATTATTTCATTCTTTCATTCATTGTACGAATCTGTACACGACAGTTATTATTTTATCTACAACAGATTTGAAGGACGTCTATAAGCTTAATTGATCAGTTATTATTTGCTTAGTTTTGTCAAACACCAAAAAAGGAGAAATTGTTGGAAACTTAATGTCGGCTGTTTGACAAACCATTTATCTATTGGACTAACTAATCAAGTATTCGAATTATACAGCTTGCCTAATTGAAGTATCGCGTGAGTTATCAAAGGCAACCGAATCCAGCTGAACTGAACTTTCGAAGTAAACTGATTGATCATTTGGAAACTGATCAGTTGAACCTAACTGGATTCCTGAAGACAGCTGACTGATCAGTTGGAAACCGATCAGTTGATTCACTCAGCACAAGCTTATCATCTACCATTTATCAGCTGATCGCTCAGCCATACAAGTCATCAAATGAAAAGGACGTTCAACCGACATCAGTACAAGCAGACTGCAACTCGTAGTGGAACGACGCATTTCAGAGTCTACAGTGTACGATTGTCAAGAGAATATCGACGTGGCAATCAACGGATATAATATTCAAATATTATATCAAGTTACCGTTGGAAGGGAAGCCTATAAATAGACGAAGAGAGCAGCTGAAGAAATAAGGATACAAAACAACTATTTTACTCAAGCTGTTACTCTGCTGAAATCAAAAGCTCACACTTACTAGTTCTATCTGTAGCATTCAAGGCTACCGTCTTGAGCTTGTTAGCACACTGTAATCCCTGTTATATTGTCAAGTTGTGCTAAGATCAGTCACGAACTGAAATAGCATGTTGTAACTAAGAGTTTCAGTTTTGGCATTGATAAGATCAAACTGAAGTGGGTCAGTACAAACATTGTATTTGATCAAAGTATTTTAGTAGAAATCCTATCTTCGTGATAGAAGGGGTGACGTAGGAGTTATTCCATTCTCCGAATATCCAGAAACAAATCGCGTGCATTTCATTTCAGTTACCTTTTATTTCAGTTATTCTATCTTTCAGTCAGTTTACTTCCGCAACTGTTTTTCAGTTAAACTGATTGTCATCGACTGACGAGATACCGAGTATCAGTTTGTCATTGAACTGATCTCAACTTAAGAAAAACGAACATAATCTGTGAGTGTTTATTCAACCCCCCCCTTCTAAACACTTTTCACTTCTTAACCGGTCTTCTCAGTATATATCATGTAAAGTCGACTCTTGTTAATGCATAACATATATTCTAGACCCCTCTAGAATATATCATGAGAACCATGTACGTGTAGTAGTTGTCACTACTCACATTATTATTTAATTAGTAAATTCTAAATTTATTAAATAAATAATTGTGAACTCATTATAACTCTGATCGATGATCAAACTGTGTCGAAGCATCGATGGTACAAATCTTGTTCATATAATGAAATTTGAAATTTTCTAAAGAAAAAATTTACAATGATACATTTTTGCGGCTGCCAGTTTTGTTAACTCCTTCACTAAAACAGACAGTTCTACTCTCCTCATTTAATTTGTAATTAAGCTAACTTCCACAACTTCCATTACATGGAATCCAATTATAAACTCTTTTATAAGCAATTTGTTTGATTTCCATCAAATTACGCTCGCTAAATTCAACTCATTGAATTTGACTATCTAGACGGGAACACAGAATCCGATACTTGTGTGACCCTCAAGGATTTAGAGATACAACTAGCCCTTTGTTCACAACAACATTATGATTCAGAATAACATTTATTAATATTTGGACTTACTCTAATTAGTCTCATTATTTTCATCAACCACTTGATCAAGAATCAAAAATCAAGTCTGATCGCACCAATCGGATCATAGTAAGAGCGTCTAGTAGCATCGTCCCATGATTCCCAAAGTATCACTGATAGTGTTAGGATCGATTGGGTGAGTGAAAGTATTTAGAAGGTGAGGTTGAATAAACACTTAACAATATTCAAAACTTTTCGATGGGTTGAATCAGTTTAGTGATAAATTGAATTCAATAATCTTATTGTCAATGTCTATCAGTTAACATAAAGTGCGGAAATAAACTGAAAGACAGATTGAATACTTGAGAAATAAAGAACACGAATATTTATGGATGTTCGGAGACTTCAAATGCTCCTACGTCACCCCTTCTATCTCAAGGATAGGATTTTCACTAAAAGACTTTGATTAATACAGAAGCTGTAATAACCCACTTCAGTTTGGATTTAACACTGTCAAACTGAAACTCTTAGTAACAATACATTATTATCAGTACGCAAATGATGTGTTTTTCTACACACAATTGATCTCAAAATCGAATAGAATAACAATGAGTGTTTGTGTTGGTGCTTGAAATATAGCCAGAAAGCTATGAATATATTTGATAAGCGTGAGCTTTTTGTTAGTGATATTTAAAAGCTTGAATTCAAATACTAACTCAGAATGAATATTCGCAAAAAAAATTTCTCTCGGTTGAACTCTTCGACTATTTATATGCTTTGCTTCCAACAGTAACATTGAATGTATTTGAATAATTTATATCCGTTTCTTTGTCCTGAGTAGACACGTCAACATTCTTTTGACAATCGTACATTGTGGCTTTTCTGAAATGCGGCGCTCCCACAAAAATTTGATGTCTGCTTTGTACAAATTGTCGGTTGTTGGTTAAGCTCTTTAACTGATGACGTGTCAAGCTGATTTATCAGTTGACGCTTTATAGCCGATAAGATTAATTGATTGTTGTGTAACTTATTAGTCTTAACTGATCGTCCAGTTGACTACACAGCTTCAGTTAGCTTTGATTAGTTCAGTTGCCTTTGATCACTTGCGCATTATTCTTCTGTTCGGGCAACAGTCAGTTACATATTTTCAGTTTGGTTACCTTCAGTTGTCTTGATCAGTTCTTCAATCTGTTCACGCTCAATTTGTAAAACTCCGAAATTAAGATTCCAACAGATAGTGCCTACAAGAACTTTAAATTATTTTTATCATACAATATGGTCCCTTCAGCTCATATAACCTGATCGAATGTGCAAATTACAATCATTAGTATATCGAGAGTTGCAAATGAATTTGATAATGATGTGATGTATCTTTGAGTAATAAGAGTGACATGATATGTGAAACTAGGAAAACATCTTTCCCTAAAAGACATATCTTGCTTTGGCCAAAGACTTCTTGCACTATTAACTCATCAGATCACAGAAAATATCTTCACACATAGGCAAGCGGTGAATCCTGACTACAATGCATTGTCTCCTTTGTATTTCGAAACTATACTCAACATCGTCATCTGATGACCTTCAACGGAGTCGGTAAGTTAACAATTTCACTCGATAAGTGATAACCATTTTGAAAGTTCGAGGGAGGATTGTTCATTTGATTAATATAAAAAATGTATATTTATTAAATGTTTTATATAATATTTTATAGTTTGAAGTGAATTAAATATTTAAGTTTTATAATAATTTGTATAAAAAAATGTATGTGTTGAATAATTATATTATTTTTGTTATTTTTACAGGTTCGATAAATAAGAAAAACTTTGACTAAAAAAATGAGAATGAGATGATTCTCAAACCTTTATAAATTTCAATTTCCACAATATTAAAGAAAAGCACGAGATAAAATTCTTCACACAATTGAGGTCAAATTGAGCAACAAGTGAAAGTGGTGTCAATAAAATTATAATTTCACCAAGATTAAGTATTTTGACCATATCTGTCAAAATGTTTGGTAAATGAATATGAAAATTTATCAGAATTCAGAAAACTCAATTATGAGCAACATTTGTTTTATATGAAAGAATCAAATTAGTTGGGAAGATTGTCAAAGATGAAGAGTAAGATGCAATCAATGTTTGAGTCATTCATGAAAAAAATGCACTAATTATATGTACAAAATAATATTTTATTTTCTCTTATCTCCCCAAATTGATCTACAAATAGGAGTGTATTGTGATGAAGGAAATCATCCATCATTCTATGAAATAAACTTTGATTTCATTATTTTCTCTCTTTATTTCTTCACTTTAATAAAATTATCATGTTAAGTATATATTTCAAGTTCTTCATTTCTATCATTAGTAATTAATCTTCCAAAGTCAAAATTAAAAAGTAAAACTCTTGGTATGATAATAAAGCAATAATCTTTAGTTATATTATTTAATCTTTATTTAATATTTATGTTATATTTAGTTTCTTTTATTAAGGATTTTTATATCCTACTTATAAGTGGGAGTTTTAATTTATTGATGTTATATGTTACATCAAATTGTTGGTACCACTTAAATATTAGTTTTGTATTACCAACAATTTAAAGTTGTTACCTTGATTTATTATATATTAATATTGTCATAATATTAAATTCTTGATACGATTTAAATATTAGTTTGGTATTACCAACCTTTTAAAGTGGCTATCTTTATTTGATGTTTACCAATATATAACTCAATAAATATTTGACAACATTTATAAGTTTTAGTGCATATGATATATGAATAAGATAATAATATATAACAATAATATAAATAATGATTATTTAATATATCGGAATTATTTTATCAAGTGCATCCCAATTATGTTCATTTATTCTAACATTATTTAAATATCAAGAGTGGATCCTTTAATATAGACTATTTAATTTAAAATTTAGACCATATAAAAATCCTCATTTAAGGATAAAATAATATTTTTAAAAAAACAAAAAGACATCATAGAGAACTTGTAATTACCTTAGCTTCACTATGGATACGACATTCAGACTCACTGAATTATACTACTTATGGACAACCTGCTCTTGATAGTGCAAAAATCAAAGTTGTGGTACCAATGCATCATCAAATGATCACTCATCTATATGAATGGACATCTACATGTGCTTACCAATGAAAAATGATGTTTAATCACAGATGTCGGTCTCAAGCTCGAGCTACCTATATCCTTATTTTAGACAACTAATTCAACTATGAAACTGTTTAGAATATATGGTATACTTCTAATGAGTTTCATGATCTTACGTTGTGAGACAAGCCTCATGGTATCTATTGTATATTTAATTACTTTATCTAAGCAACTTGCATGGGTATACAGATAAAAGTAAATGTCACAATTAGATAAAACTGTAAAATATTATTAAAATAAATATTGTTTTTAAATAAGAGTCAATTAAGCTCAATGCGTAAGTTAACTCGCTGGAAACTTACTCTATCAAAGATTGGCTAAAATTTGATCATTTATTAAAAATTATCAAATTTTGTATGTTCATTTTTAAAAATTGTTAAGTATTGTCAAACGTTTATTGCAATCCATACTATATCTATCAAAACAAACGGCATGCATTCATTAAATTAAAATTATCTCAAAGACGTGCAATTCACCTCATATACATTATTATTTAGAACAATATATATATATTGAAATAATTTTAATATGGCTTTTCTCCAATGTAGTTTCCAGGCGGGTCATAATTACATGTCATGAAAACTCCCCGTCCACCATAACAAACCACTCGAGCACACCCAATTCTCCTCGTGTCCCTCCAAACAATCTGAGTGTAATGACCACATTCCATTCCATTTGCACAAGAATTAGACCGATAGTTGTATCCCCGCCTCTCCGCCACCCATGCGTTTGCGGCCTGAACCGGAGTCCACCCGTTGCCGCTTCCCCAAAATATATTTTCTCCGTACGGCCCATTCGAGTGCTCTAACTCACAATCCCCACGCCTAAGGTTTGCATACCATGCTGCGTACTTTGCGAGCTTTGTGTCCCACACCAACGGCGGCAATCGCAGGAGGGCTCGGGCTGCGTTTTGGGGACCCAAAAATTGTTGGGTATTACTTTGGGGTGCGACAGCAGCCCTGGTGCAATTTATTGTGACGATGAAGAGGAAAATGGCAATGAAACCATGCATGGTTATTTTCATTTTGAGCTGTTTCTACTCTTTTTTCGTTACATTGAACA